>NW_027067426.1:0-13222 GCF_032884065.1 Artemia franciscana | reverse complement strand
AAATTATGTGATTAAAGGCTCTTTTCCTATGTCAAAAGTTTTAGTTTTCAAGGGTAATAGCTTTGTCTGTGGAAAAAATGAAGATATTAGACAATTTTATGATTGCACATGGTAAAGAATGTGATTAAAGGCTCTTTTCCTATTTCGAAAGTCTTAGTTTTAGAGGGTAATAGCTACGTATGTTGAAAAAATGAAGATATTAGACTATTTTATGATTGCAATGGTAAAGAATGTGATTAAAAGCTCTTTTCCTATGTCAAAAGTTTTAGTTTTCGAGGGTAATAGCTACGTATGTTGAAAAAATGAAGATATTAGACTATTTTATGATTGCACATGGTAAACAATGTGATTAAAGGCTCTTTTCCTATGTCAAAAGTTTTAGTTTTCGAGGGTAATAGCTACGTATGCTGAAAAAATGAAGATACTAGACTATTTTATGATTGCACTTGGTAAAGAATGTGATTAAAGGCTCTTTTTCCTATTTCAAAAGTTTTAGTTTTCGAGGGTAATAGCTACGTATGTTGAAAAAATGAAGATATTAGACTATTTTATGATTGCACATGGTAAAGAATGTGATTAAAGGCTCTTTTCCTATTTCAAAAGTTTTAGTTTTTGAGGGTAATAGCTACGTATGTTGAAAAATGAAGATATTAGACAATTTTATGATTGCACATGGTAAAGAATGTTATTAAAGGCTCTTTTCCTATTTCAAAAGTTTTAGTTTTCGAGGGTAATAGCTTTATCTGTGGAAAAAATGAAGATATTAGACAATTTTATGATTGCGTATGGTAAAGAATGTGATTAAAGGCTCGTTCCTATTTCAAAAGTTCTAGTTTTCGAGGGTAATAGCTACGTATGTTGAAAAAATGAAGATATTAGACTATTTTATGATTGCAAATGGTAAAGAATGTGATTAAAGGCTCTTTTCCTATGTCAAAAGTTTTAGTTTTCGAGGGTAATAGCTACGTATGTTGAAAAATTGAAGATATTAGACTATTTTATGATTGCAAATGGTAAAGAATGTGATTAAATGCTCTTTTCCTATGTCAAAAGTTTTAGTTTTCGAGGGTAATAGCTAAGTATGTTGAAAAAATGAAGATATTAGACTATTTTATGATTGCAATGGTAAAGAATGTGATTAAAGGCTCTTTTCCTATTTCAAAAGTTTTAGTTTTCGAGGGTAATAGCTATGTCTGTGAAAAAATGAAGATATTAGACTATTTTATGATTGCACATGGTAAAGAGTGTGATTAAAGGCTCCTTTCCTATGTCAAAAGTTTTAGTTTTCGAGGGTAATAGCTACGTATGTTGAAAAAATGAAGATATTAGACAATTTTATGATTGCACATTGTAAAGAATGTGCTTAAAGGCTCTTTTCCTATGTCAAAAGTTTTAGTTTTCGAGGGTAATAGCTACGTATGTTGAAAAAATGAAGATATTAGACTATTTTATGATTGCAAATGGTAAAGAATGTGATTAAAGGCTCTTTTCCTATGTCAAGGGTTTTAGTTTTCGAGGGTAATAGCTACGTATGCTGAAAAAATGAAGATATTAGACTATTTTATGATTGCAAATGGTTAAGAATGTGATTAAAGGCTCTTTTCCTATGTCAAAAGTTTTAGTTTTCGAGGGTAATAGCTACATATGTTGAAAAAATGGAGATATTAGACTATTTTATGATTGCAAATGGTAAAGAATGTGATTAAAGGCTCTTTTCCTATGTCAAAAGTTTTGTTTTCGAGGGTAATAGCTACGTATGTTGAAAAAATGAAGATATTAGACAATTTTATGATTGCACATGGTAAAGAATGTGATTAAAGGCTCTTTTCCTATTTCAAAAGTTTTAGTTTTCGAGGGTAATAGCTACGTATGTTGAAAAAATGAAGATATTAGATTATTTTAGGATTGCACATGGTAAAGAATGTGATTAAAGGCTCTTTTCCTATGTCAAAAGTTTTAGTTTTCGAGGGTAATAGCTACGAATGTTGGAAAAATGAAGATATTAGACTATTTTATGATTGCAAATGGGAAAGAATGTGCTTAAAGGCTCTTTTCCTATGTCAAAAGTTTTAGTTTTCGAGGGTAATAGCTATGTATGTTGAAAAAATGAAGATATTAGACTATTTTATGATTGCAAATGGTAAAGAATGTGATTAAAGGCTCTTTTCCTATGTCAAAAGTTTAGTTTTGAGGGTAATAGCTATGTCTGTTGAAAAAATGAAGATATTAGACTATTTTATGATTGCACATGGTAAAGAATGTGATTAAAGGCTCTTTTCCTATTTCAAAGTTTTAGTTTTCGAGGGTAATAGCTACGTATGTTGAAAAAATGAAGATATTAGACTATTTTATGATTGCAATGGTAAAGAATGTGATTAAAGGCTCTTTTCCTATTTCAAAAGTTTTAGTTTTCGAGGGTAATAGCTACGTATGTTGAAAAAATGAAGATATTAGACTATTTTATGATTGCACATGGTAAAGAATGTGATTAAAGGCTCTTTTCCTATGTCAAAAGTTTTAGTTTTCGAGGGTAATAGCTACGTATGTTGAAAAAATGAAGATATTAGACTATTTTATGATTGCAAATGGTAAAGAATGTGATTAAAGGCTCTTTTTCCTATTTCAAAAGTTTTAGTTTTCGAGGGTAATAGCTACTTATGTTGAAAAAATGAAGATATTAGACAATTTTATGATTGCACATGGTAAAGAATGTGATTAAAGGCTCTTTTCCTATGTCAAAAGTTTTAGTTTTCGAGGGTAATAGCTACGTATGTTGAAAAATGAAGATATTAGACTATTTTATGATTGCACATGGTAAAGAATGTGATTAAAGGCTCTTTTCCTATGTCAAAAGTTTTAGTTTTCGAGGGTAATAGCTACTTATGTTGAAAAAATGAAGATATTAGACTATTTTATGATTGCACATGGTAAAGAATGTGATTAAAGGCTCTTTTCCTATTTCAAAAGTTTTAGTTTTCGAGGGTAATAGCTACGTATGTTGAAAAAATGAAGATATTAGACTATTTTATGATTGCAAATGGTAAAGAATGTGATTAAAGGCTCTTTTTCTATTTCAAAAGTTTAGTTTTCGAGGGTAATAGCTACGTATGTTGAAAAAAATGAAGATATTAGACTATTTTATGATTGCAAATGGTAAAGAATGTGATTAAAGGCTCTTTTCCTATGTCAAAAGTTTTAGTTTTCGAGGGTAATAGCTGTATGTTGAAAAAATGAAGATATTAGACTATTTTATGATTGCAATGGTAAAGAATGTGATTAAAGGCTCTTTTCCTATTTCAAAAGTTTTAGTTTTCGAGGGTAATAGCTAGTATGTTGAAAAAATGAAGATATTAGACAATTTTATGATTGCACATGGTAAAGAATGTGATTAAAGGCTCTTTTCCTATGTCAAAAGTTTTAGTTTTCGAGGGTAATAGCTACTTATGTTGAAAAAATGAAGATATTAGATTATTTTATGATTGCACATGGTAAAGAATGTGATTAAAGGCTCTTTTCCTATGTCAAAAGTTTTAGTTTTCGAGGGTAATAGCTACGTATGTTGAAAAAATGAAGATATTAGACAATTTTATGATTGCACATGGTAAAGAATGTGATTAAAGGCTCTTTTCCTATGTCAAAAGTTTTAGTTTTCGAGGGTAATAGCTACGTATGCTGAAAAAATGAAGATATTAGACTATTTTATGATTGCAAATGGTTAAGAATGTGATTAAAGGCTCTTTTCCTATGTCAAAAGTTTTAGTTTTCGAGGGTAATAGCTACATATGTTGAAAAAATGGAGATATTAGACTATTTTATGATTGCAAATGGTAAAGAATGTGATTAAAGGCTCTTTTCCTATGTCAAAAGTTTTAGTTTTCGAGGGTAATAGCTACGTATGTTGAAAAAATGAAGATATTAGACAATTTTATGATTGCACATGGTAAAGAATGTGATTAAAGGCTCTTTTCCTATTTCAAAAGTTTTAGTTTTCGAGGGTAATAGCTACGTATGTTGAAAAAATGAAGATATTAGATTATTTTAGGATTGCACATGGTAAAGAATGTGATTAAAGGCTCTTTTCCTATGTCAAAAGTTTTAGTTTTCGAGGGTAATATTTACGTATGTTGGAAAAATGAAGATATTAGACTATTTTATGATTGCACATGGTAAAGAATGTGCTTAAAGGCTCTTTTCCTATGTCAAAAGTTTTAGTTTTCGAGGGTAATAGCTACGTATGTTGAAAAAATGAAGATATTAGACTATTTTATGATTGCAAATGGTAAAGAATGTGATTAAAGGCTCTTTTCCTATTTCAAAAGTTTTAGTTTTTGAGGGTAATAGCTATGTCTGTTGAAAAAATGAAGATATTAGACTATTTTATGATTGCACATGGTAAAGAATGTGATTAAAGGCTCTTTTCCTATTTCAAAAGTTTTAGTTTTCGAGGGTAATAGCTACGTATGTTGAAAAAATGAAGATATTAGACTATTTTATGATTGCAATGGTAAAGAATGTGATTAAAGGCTCTTTTCCTATTTCAAAAGTTTTAGTTTTCGAGGGTAATAGCTACGTATGTTGAAAAAATGAAGATATTAGACTATTTTATGATTGCACATGGTAAAGAATGTGATTAAAGGCTCTTTTCCTATGTCAAAAGTTTTAGTTTTCGAGGGTAATAGCTACGTATGTTGAAAAAATGAAGATATTAGACTATTTTATGATTGCAAATGGTAAAGAATGTGATTAAAGGCTCTTTTCCTATTTCAAAAGTTTTAGTTTTCGAGGGTAATAGCTACGTATGTGAAAAAATGAAGATATTAGACTATTTTATGATTGCACATGGTAAAGAATGTGATTAAAGGCTCTTTTCCTATTTCAAAAGTTTTAGTTTTCGAGGGTAATAGCTACGTATGTTGAAAAAATGAAGATATTAGACTATTTTATGATTGCACATGGTAAAGAATGTGATTAAAGGCTCTTTTCCTATGTCAAAAGTTTTAGTTTTCGAGGGTAATAGCTACTTATGTTGAAAAAATGAAGATATTAGACTATTTTATGATTGCACATGGTAAAGAATGTGATTAAAGGCTCTTTTCCTATTTCAAAAGTTTTAGTTTTCGAGGGTAATAGCTTTATCTGTGGAAAAAATGAAGATATTAGACAATTTTATGATTGCACATGGTAAAGAATGTGATTAAAGGCTCTTTTCCTATTTCAAAAGTTCTAGTTTTCGAGGGTAATAGCTACGTATGTTGAAAAAATGAAGATATTAGACTATTTTATGATTGCAAATGGTAAAGAATGTGATTAAAGGCTCTTTTCCTATGTCAAAAGTTTTAGTTTTCGAGGGTAATAGCTACGTATGTTGAAAAATTGAAGATATTAGACTATTTTATGATTGCAAATGGTAAAGAATGTGATTAAATGCTCTTTTCCTATGTCAAAAGTTTTAGTTTTCGAGGGTAATAGCTAAGTATGTTGAAAAAATGAAGATATTAGACTATTTTATGATTGCAAATGGTAAAGAATGTGATTAAAGGCTCTTTTCCTATTTCAAAAGTTTTAGTTTTCGAGGGTAATAGCTATGTCTGTGGAAAAAATGAAGATATTAGACTATTTTATGATTGCACATGGTAAAGAATGTGATTAAAGGCTCCTTTCCTATGTCAAAAGTTTTAGTTTTCGAGGGTAATAGCTACGTATGTTGAAAAAATGAAGATATTAGACAATTTTATGATTGCACATGGTAAAGAATGTGCTTAAAGGCTCTTTTCCTATGTCAAAAGTTTTAGTTTTCGAGGGTAATAGCTACGTATGTTGAAAAAATGAAGATATTAGACTATTTTATGATTGCAAATGGTAAAGAATGTGATTAAAGGCTCTTTTCCTATGTCAAAAGTTTTAGTTTTCGAGGGTAATAGCTAGATATGTTGAAAAAATGAAGATATTAGACTATTTTATGATTGCAAATGGTAAAGAATGTGATTAAAGGCTCTTTTCCTATGTCAAAAGTTTTAGTTTTCGAGGATAATAGCTACGTATGTTGAAAAAATGAAGATATTAGACTATTTTATGATTGCAAATGGTAAAGAATGTGATTAAAGGCTCTTTTCCTATTTCAAAAGTTTTAGTTTTCGAGGGTAATAGCTACGTATGTTGAAAAAATGAAGATATTAGACTATTTTATGATTGCACATGGTAAAGAATGTGATTAAAGGCTCTTTTCCTATGTCAAAAGTTTTAGTTTTCGCGGTAATACTACGTATGTTGGAAAAATGAAGATATTAGACTATTTTATGATTGCACATGGTAAAGAATGTGCTTAAAGGCTCTTTTCCTATGTCAAAAGTTTTAGTTTTCGAGGGTAATAGCTACGTATGTTGAAAAAATGAAGATATTAGACTATTTTATGATTGCACATGGTAAAGAATGTGATCAAAGGCTCTTTTCCTATTTCAAAAGTTTTAGTTTTCGAGGGTAATAGCTATGTCTGTTGAAAAAATGAAGATATTAGACTATTTTATGATTGCACATGGTAAAGAATGTGATTAAAGGCTCTTTTCCTATTTCAAAAGTTTTAGTTTTCGAGGGTAATAGCTACGTATGTTGAAAAAATGAAGATATTAGACTATTTTATGATTGCAAATGGTAAAGAATGTGATTAAAGGCTCTTTTCCTATTTCAAAAGTTTTAGTTTTCGAGGGTAATAGCTAGGTCTGTGAAAAAAATGAAGTTATTAGACTATTTTTTGATTGCACATGGTAAAGAATGTGATTAAAGGCTCTTTTCCTATGTCAAAAGTTTTAGTTTTCGAGGGTAATAGCTACGTATGTTGAAAAAATGAAGATATTAGACTATTTTATGATTGCACATGGTAAAGAATGTGATTAAAGGCTCTTTTCCTATTTCAAAAGTTTTAGTTTTCGAGGGTAATAGCTACGTATGCTGAAAAAATGAAGATATTAGACTATTTTATGATTGCACATGGTAAAGAATGTGATTAAAGGCTCTTTTCCTATTTCAAAAGTTTTAGTTTTCGAGGGTAATAGCTACGTATGTTGAAAAAATGAAGATATTAGACTATTTTATGATTGCACATGGTAAAGAATGTGATTAAAGGCTCTTTTCCTATGTCAAAAGTTTTAGTTTTCGAGGGTAATAGCTACGTATGTTGAAAAAATGAAGATATTAGACTATTTTATGATTGCACATGGTAAAGAATGTGATTAAAGGCTCTTTTCCTATTTCAAAAGTTTTAGTTTTCGAGGGTAATAGCTTTATCTGTGGAAAAAATGAAGATATTAGACAATTTTATGATTGCATGGTAAAGAATGTGATTAAAGGCTCTTTTCCTATTTCAAAAGTTCTAGTTTTCGAGGGTAATAGCTACGTATGTTGAAAAAATGAAGATATTAGACTATTTTATGATTGCAAATGGTAAAGAATGTGATTAAAGGCTCTTTTCCTATGTCAAAAGTTTTAGTTTTCGAGGGTAATAGCTACGTATGTTGAAAAATTGAAGATATTAGACTATTTTATGATTGCAAATGGTAAAGAATGTGATTAAATGCTCTTTTCCTATGTCAAAAGTTTTAGTTTTCGAGGGTAATAGCTAAGTATGTTGAAAAAATGAAGATATTAGACTATTTTATGATTGCAAATGGTAAAGAATGTGATTAAAGGCTCTTTTCCTATTTTCAAAAGTTTTAGTTTTCGAGGGTAATAGCTATGTCTGTGGAAAAAATGAAGATATTAGACTATTTTATGATTGCACATGGTAAAGAATGTGATTAAAGGCTCCTTTCCTATGTCAAAAGTTTTAGTTTTCGAGGGTAATAGCTACGTATGTTGAAAAAATGAAGATATTAGACAATTTTATGATTGCACATGGTAAAGAATGTGCTTAAAGGCTCTTTTCCTATGGCAAAAGTTTAAGTTTTCGAGGGTAATAGCTATGTATGTTGAAAAAATGAAGATATTAGACTATTTTATGATTGCAAATGGTAAAGAATGTGATTAAAGGCTCTTTTCCTATGTCAAAAGTTTTAGTTTTCGAGGGTAATAGCTACTTATGTTGAAAAAATGAAGATATTAGACTATTTTATGATTGCAAATGGTAAAGAATGTGATTAAAGGCTCTTTTCCTATGTCAAAAGTTTTAGTTTTCGAGGGTAATAGCTACGTATGTTGAAAAAATGAAGATATTAGACTATTTTATGATTGCACATGGTAAAGAATGTGATTAAAGGCTCTTTTCCGTTGTCAAAAGTTTTAGTTTTCGAGGGTAATAGCTACGTATGTTGGAAAAATGAAGATATTAGACTATTTTATGATTGCACATGGTAAAGAATGTGCTTAAAGGCTCTTTTCCTATGTCAAAAGTTTTAGTTTTCGACGGTAATACTACGTATGTTGAAAAAATGAAGATATTAGACTATTTTATGATTGCACATGGTAAAGAATGTGCTTAAAGGCTCTTTTCCTATGTCAAAAGTTTTAGTTTTCGAGGGTAATAGCTACTGTATGTTGAAAAAATGAAGATATTAGACTATTTTATGATTGCACATGGTAAAGAATGTGATTAAAGGCTCTTTTCCTATTTCAAAAGTTTTAGTTTTCGAGGGTAATAGCTATGTCTGTGGAAAAAATGAAGATATTAGACTATTTTATGATTGCACATGGTAAAGAATGTGATTAAAGGCTCTTTTCCTATTTCAAAAGTTTTAGTTTTCGAGGGTAATAGCTTTGTCTGTGGAAAAAATGAAGATATTAGACAATTTTATGATTGCACATGGTAAAGAATGTGATTAAAGGCTCTTTTCCTATTTCGAAAGTCTTAGTTTTCGAGGGTAATAGCTACGTATGTTGAAAAAATGAAGATATTAGACTATTTTATGATTGCAAATGGTAAAGAATGTGATTAAAAGCTCTTTTCCTATGTCAAAAGTTTTAGTTTTCGAGGGTAATAGCTACGTATGTTGAAAAAATGAAGATATTAGACTATTTTATGATTGCACATGGTAAAGAATGTGATTAAAGGCTCTTTTCCTATGTCAAAAGTTTTAGTTTTCGAGGGTAATAGCTACGTATGCTGAAAAAATGAAGATATTAGACTATTTTATGATTGCACATGGTAAAGAATGTGATTAAAGGCTCTTTTCCTATTTCAAAAGTTTTAGTTTTCGAGGGTGATAGCTACGTATGTTGAAAAAATGAAGATATTAGACTATTTTATGATTGCACATGGTAAAGAATGTGATTAAAGGCTCTTTTCCTATTTCAAAAGTTTTAGTTTTCGAGGGTAATAGCTTTATCTGTGGAAAAAATGAAGATATTAGACAATTTTATGATTGCACATGGTAAAGAATGTGATTAAAGGCTCTTTTCCTATTTCAAAAGTTCTAGTTTTCGAGGGTAATAGCTACGTATGTTGAAAAAATGAAGATATTAGACTATTTTATGATTGCAAATGGTAAAGAATGTGATTAAAGGCTCTTTTCCTATGTCAAAAGTTTTAGTTTTCGAGGGTAATAGCTACGTATGTTGAAAAATTGAAGATATTAGACTATTTTATGATTGCAAATGGTAAAGAATGTGATTAAATGCTCTTTTCCTATGTCAAAAGTTTTAGTTTTCGAGGGTAATAGCTAAGTATGTTGAAAAAATGAAGATATTAGACTATTTTATGATTGCAAATGGTAAAGAATGTGATTAAAGGCTCTTTTCCTATTTCAAAAGTTTTAGTTTTCGAGGGTAATAGCTATGTCTGTGGAAAAAATGAAGATATTAGACTATTTTATGATTGCACATGGTAAAGAATGTGATTAAAGGCTCCTTTCCTATGTCAAAAGTTTTAGTTTTCGAGGGTAATAGCTACGTATGTTGAAAAAATGAAGATATTAGACAATTTTATGATTGCACATGGTAAAGAATGTGCTTAAAGGCTCTTTTCCTATGTCAAAAGTTTTAGTTTTCGAGGGTAATAGCTACGTATGTTGAAAAAATGAAGATATTAGACTATTTTATGATTGCAAATGGTTAAGAATGTGATTAAAGGCTCTTTTCCTATGTCAAAAGTTTTAGTTTTCGAGGGTAATAGCTAGATATGTTGAAAAAATGGAGATATTAGACTATTTTATGATTGCAAATGGTAAAGAATGTGATTAAAGGCTCTTTTCCTATGTCAAAAGTTTTAGTTTTCGAGCGTAATAGCTACGTATGTTGAAAAAATGAAGATATTAGACAATTTTATGATTGCACATGGTAAAGAATGTGATTAAAGGCTCTTTTCCTATTTCAAAAGTTTTAGTTTTCGAGGGTAATAGCTACGTATGTTGAAAAAATGAAGATATTAGATTATTTTAGGATTGCACATGGTAAAGAATGTGATTAAAGGCTCTTTTCCTATGTCAAAAGTTTTAGTTTTCGCGGTTAATATTTACGTATGTTGGAAAAATGAAGATATTAGACTATTTTATGATTGCACATGGTAAAGAATGTGCTTAAAGGCTCTTTTCCTATGTCAAAAGTTTTAGTTTTCGAGGGTAATAGCTACGTATGTTGAAAAAATGAAGATATTAGACTAGTTTATGATTGCAAATGGTAAAGAATGTGATCAAAGGCTCTTTTCCTATTTCAAAAGTTTTAGTTTTTGAGGGTAATAGCTATGTCTGTGGAAAAAATGAAGATATTACACTATTTTATGATTGCACATGGTAAAGAATGTGATTAAATGCTCTTTTCCTATTTCAAAAGTTTTAGTTTTCGGGGTTAAGAGCCATGTCTGTGGAAGAAATGAAGATATTAGACTATTTTATGATTGCACATGGTAAAGAATGTGATTAAAGGCTCTTTTCCTATTTCAAAAGTTTTAGTTTTCGAGGGTAATAGCTTTGTCTGTGGAAAAAATGAAGATATTAGACAATTTTATGATTGCACATGGTAAAGAATGTGATTAAAGGCTCTTTTCCTATTTCGAAAGTCTTAGTTTTCGAGGGTAATAGCTACGTATGTTGAAAAAAATGAAGATATTAGACTATTTTATGATTGCAAATGGTAAAGAATGTGATTAAAAGCTCTTTTCCTATGTCAAAAGTTTTAGTTTTCGAGGGTAATAGCTACGTATGTTGAAAAAATGAAGATATTAGACTATTTTATGATTGCACATGGTAAAGAATGTGATTAAAGGCTCTTTTCCTATGTCAAAAGTTTTAGTTTTCGAGGGTAATAGCTACGTATGCTGAAAAAATGAAGATATTAGACTATTTTATGATTGCACATGGTAAAGAATGTGATTAAAGGCTCTTTTCCTATTTCAAAAGTTTTAGTTTTCGAGGGTGATAGCTACGTATGTTGAAAAAATGAAGATATTAGACTATTTTATGATTGCACATGGTAAAGAATGTGATTAAAGGCTCTTTTCCTATTTCAAAAGTTTTAGTTTTCGAGGGTAATAGCTTTATCTGTGGAAAAAATGAAGATATTAGACAATTTTATGATTGCACATGGTAAAGAATGTGATTAAAGGCTCTTTTCCTATTTCAAAAGTTCTAGTTTTCGAGGGTAATAGTACGTATGTTGAAAAAATGAAGATATTAGACTATTTTATGATTGCAAATGGTAAAGAATGTGATTAAAGGCTCTTTTCCTATGTCAAAAGTTTTAGTTTTCGAGGGTAATAGCTACGTATGTTGAAAAATTGAAGATATTAGACTATTTTATGATTGCAAATGGTAAAGAATGTGATTAAATGCTCTTTTCCTATGTCAAAAGTTTTAGTTTTCGAGGGTAATAGCTAAGTATGTTGAAAAAATGAAGATATTAGACTATTTTATGATTGCAAATGGTAAAGAATGTGATTAAAGGCTCTTTTCCTATTTCAAAAGTTTTAGTTTTCGAGGGTAATAGCTATGTCTGTGGAAAAAATGAAGATATTAGACTATTTTATGATTGCACATGGTAAAGAATGTGATTAAAGGCTCCTTTCCTATGTCAAAAGTTTTAGTTTTCGAGGGTAATAGCTACGTATGTTGAAAAAATGAAGATATTAGACAATTTTATGATTGCACATGGTAAAGAATGTGCTTAAAGGCTCTTTTCCTATGTCAAAAGTTTTAGTTTTCGAGGGTAATAGCTACGTATGTTGAAAAAATGAAGATATTAGACTATTTTATGATTGCAAATGGTTAAGAATGTGATTAAAGGCTCTTTTCCTATGTCAAAAGTTTTAGTTTTCGAGGGTAATAGCTAGATATGTTGAAAAAATGGAGATATTAGACTATTTTATGATTGCAAATGGTAAAGAATGTGATTAAAGGCTCTTTTCCTATGTCAAAAGTTTTAGTTTTCGAGCGTAATAGCTACGTATGTTGAAAAAATGAAGATATTAGACAATTTTATGATTGCACATGGTAAAGAATGTGATTAAAGGCTCTTTTCCTATTTCAAAAGTTTTAGTTTTCGAGGGTAATAGCTACGTATGTTGAAAAAATGAAGATATTAGATTATTTTAGGATTGCACATGGTAAAGAATGTGATTAAAGGCTCTTTTCCTATGTCAAAAGTTTTAGTTTTCGAGGTTAATATTTACGTATGTTGGAAAAATGAAGATATTAGACTATTTTATGATTGCACATGGTAAAGAATGTGCTTAAAGGCTCTTTTCCTATGTCAAAAGTTTTAGTTTTCGAGGGTAATAGCTACGTATGTTGAAAAAATGAAGATATTAGACTAGTTTATGATTGCAAATGGTAAAGAATGTGATCAAAGGCTCTTTTCCTATTTCAAAAGTTTTAGTTTTTGAGGGTAATAGCTATGTCTGTGGAAAAAATGAAGATATTACACTATTTTATGATTGCACATGGTAAAGAATGTGATTAAATGCTCTTTTCCTATTTCAAAAGTTTTAGTTTTCGGGGTTAAGAGCCATGTCTGTGGAAGAAATGAAGATATTAGACTATTTTATGATTGCACATGGTAAAGAATGTGATTAAAGGCTCTTTTCCTATTTCAAAAGTTTTAGTTTTCGAGGGTAATAGCTTTGTCTGTGGAAAAAATGAAGATATTAGACAATTTTATGATTGCACATGGTAAAGAATGTGATTAAAGGCTCTTTTCCTATTTCGAAAGTCTTAGTTTTCGAGGGTAATAGCTACGTATGTTGAAAAAATGAAGATATTAGACTATTTTATGATTGCAAATGGTAAAGAATGTGATTAAAAGC
>NW_027067425.1:0-13201 GCF_032884065.1 Artemia franciscana | reverse complement strand
CGTTTGGAGCCCAAATCGAAAATCCAGATCAATTTATGTCTACTTTCAAAGTAAAAGGGCAAATTTATCATAGAGCAGGGTCCCTTCTATCATTCTCAGGCGAGAATCATAAATTTTTACAATTGTACTTCATCAGTGATAGAAATTCTGAATTGAATGCACGTTGCGAAATTTCTCCCAACGTTGAAAGGACAATCGTTTCCCAATTGCAACATCTTTTCCACGAAAATAATAATTTAGTGCGTCTGTTCAAAACAGCCATCGATCTGATGCCTACTGATACGCATAAAATTGTTATTTCCGCTGACAAAACACCTCCTGGCCAACATGTGCGTAGATACAATGCTCCAACTATCGACGAAGTGGCAATCGTTATGGTCGGTGATCAGTTTTTACCTCGAGATATTATTCTTCATAAGCGAAACGCTCAGTTGTTAAGAATTGCTGAAACTCATCGATGCTACGATGCCCTACAATATCCTATCATTTTTGGGATGGAGCCGACGGCTATCACTTTAATATTAAATTGATGAATCCAGCCACTAACAAAGAAATGAATAAGAAATGCAGTGCAATGCATTATTATTCCTATAGACTAATGATTCGGCAGGATGAAGAAAATTATATTTTAAAATGGCGTGAATTGTTTCACCAATTCGTCGTTGATATGTATGCTAAAATTGAATCAGAACGTTTACTATATATCCGCCTGAATCAGACCAAGCTCCGCTCTGAACAATACATTCATTTGCGAGATGCAGTTATAAATGACGGTAATACCACAAACGTTGGAAGATTAACAATTTTACCTTCGTCATATGGCAGTCCCCCGTCATATGCAATGAATATGCTCAAGATGCTATTGCGTATGTTCGTCTCTATGGTCGTCCAGATTTATTTATTACATTTACTTGTAATCAATCTTGGGACGAGATACTGCAGCTTTTACTTCAAGGACAATCGGCGGTTCATAGGCATGACATTACGGCCCGTTGTCTTCCGGCAAAAGTTTGAAATCACTGATAAACTACATTGTAAAACTTGAAGTGTTTGGGTCAGTGCGATGCTGGATGTACTCAGTGGAATGGCAAAAACGAGGTTTGCCACACGCACATATACTAATCTGGCTACATAAAAAAATTACTTCGAACGAAATTGATGATGTGAATTTCCGCTGAAATACCTGATAAAAATGTCGATAAGGGGTTACATGATATTATTGTAAAACATATGATACATGGACCTTGCGGTGCACTGAACGAAAATTCACCATGCATGCCCAAAGGAAGGTGCACAAAGCAATATCCTCGACTTTTAGTATCAAACACAATTACTGGCAATGATGGTTACCCACAATATAGAAGAAGATCTACTGAAGATGGCGGTAAAACAGCAATAATAAAGAAGCGTAACGGTACCACCATCGAAGTAGATAACCAGTGGGTTGTTCCATATTCCCCATTATTATCAAAAACATTTAATGCACACATAAACGTTGAATACTGTAACTCCGTAAAGGCAATCAAATACATATGTAAATACGTCAACAAAGGCAGTGACATGGCAGTTTTTGGCTTGCAGCCCGAAATCAAAGATTTCGATGAAATCGTACAATATCAGGCTGGAAGATACATAAGCAGTAATGAAGCTGTTTGGCGAATTCTTTCATTTCCGATACATGAACGTAGTCCAGCTGTTGTTCACTTAGCGGTACATTTACAGAATGGTCAACGTGTTTATTTCACGGAAACCAACGTGCAACAAAGAGTCCTGAATCCACCGGATACAACATTAACAGCTTTTTTTCGCTTTGCAAAAATGATTCTTTTGCAAAAAAACTGCTGTATACTGAAGTGCCTTCGTATTACACGTGGAATACTAAAAATAAAGTATTTGAACGTCGAAAACAGGGTAAGTCAGTCGACGGCCAACCTACCATCTTCAAAGATACCACGATAGGAAGACTCTACACCGTTCACCCCAATCAACATGAATGCTTCTTTCTACGCCTGCTTTTGGTGGATGTACCCGGTCCGACATCCTTTGAGTATTTGAGGACTGTAAATGGTACTATACATGACACTTACCGTAGTGCATGCCAAGCTCTGAATTTATTGGAGAATGACCAACACTGGGATAACTGCATCAATGACGCGTGCGAAACGTCAACCCCAAAACAAATTCGTGCATTGTTTGGCATCATTTTAACAACTTGCTCTCCATCAGCTCCTACAGAGTTATGGGAAAAATATAAGTCAAAAATGTCCGAAGATATACTCCATCGAAAACAGTTAGAGACGTCAGATATGACTTTTGATTTTACATCAGAAATTTATAACTACACTTTAGTTGTTATAGAAGATTTGTGCGTACGTATGGCAAACAAACCTCTTCAGGAATTTGGGAATGCCTTCACCTAACCGTATCGCTGCTGTTTCGACATGTGTAGAATTGGATCGTGAACAAAGTTACAGTACGAGTGATCTATTGTCGTATGTACAAAATAACATTTCCAAGTTAACGTCGGAACAAAAAGACATTTATGATACGATAATGCATTGTGTCGATAACAACGTTGGAGAAATTTTCTTTTTGGATGCGCCAGGAGGTACTGGTAAAACGTTTGTGATAAAACTGATTCTGGCATCAATTCGATCAAAAAATGATATAGCGTTGGCAATTGCGTCGTCCGGAATAGCCGCAACATTGCTGCCTGGTGGAAGAACTGCTCATTCCGCTTTGAAATTGCCTCTGAACTTGCATTCTACAGAAACTCCCACGTGCAATATTTCCAAGTCATCTGGGATGGGTAAAGTATTGCAGCAATGCAAACTTATTATTTGGGATGAGTGCACAATGGCACACAAAAAATCGCTCGAGGCTCTGGATCAATGCTTGAAAGATTTGCGAGGGAAGTCGAAACCCTATGGCAGCACATTAATATTGCTTGCGGGAGATTTCAGGCAAACATTACCTATAATACCTAGATCAACTCCTGCAGACGAAATGAATGCTTGCCTGAAAAATTCTAATTTATGGGCACACGTAAAAACATTAAAATTAACTACAAATATGCGTGTCCGATTGCAAAACGATGACTCTGGTCAAACATTTTCAGATCAATTGCTGGCAATGGGAAACGGAAAGCTCCCAGTAGACTCAATTTCAGGACGTATACAACTACCTGCTGATTTCTGTAATTTAGTGACGTCCAAAAATGAATTGATTGAAAAAGTATTTCCGAATATTCTAAAAAATTATAAAAATAATAAATGGCTAAGTGAAAGAGCGATTCTCGCACCCAAAAATATAGACGTCCACGAAATCAACAATATTGTTTTGACCAAGATTCGAGACCAGGCAGTCCTTTACAAGTCAGTCGACACAGTTTTGGAACCAAATGAAGCGGTTAATTATCCATCTGAATTTTTAAATTCCATAGATCTTTCAGGGTTTCCACCACACGTGCTACAACTAAAAATAGGCGTACTAATAATACTTTTAAGAAATATAAACCCACCAAAGCTTTGCAATGGCACTCAACTTGCCGTAAAAAAAACAATGGAAAACCTAATAGAGGCCACAATCTTGACAGGGCCTTTTGAGGGTGAGGCTGTTCTTATTCCTCGCATTCCCATGATTCCAACGGATCTGCCTTTTCAATTTAAAAGATTGCAATTCCCAATTCGATTAGCATTTGCAATCACCATTAACAAAGCTCAAGGTCGATCATTAGAAAAATGTGGTATAGATCTTAATACTGATGGTTTTTCCCATGGACAATTGTACGTTGCATGTTCGAGGGTCGGTAAACCTGACAATCAATTTATATGCAGCGACAATTGGACAGCGAAGAATGTTGTATATTCGCAAGTTTTACGCAGTTAATTTGTATTTTGGAACCAAATGAAGTGGTTAATTATCCATCTGAATTTTTAAATTCCATAGATCCTTCAGGGTTTCCACCACACGTGCTACAACTAAAAATAGGCGTACCAATAATACTTTTAAGAAATATCAACCCACCAAAGCTTTGCAATGGCACGCGACTTGCCGTAAAAAAACAATGGAAAACCTAATAGAGGCCACAATCTTGACAGGGCCTTATGAGGGTGAGGCTGTTCTTATTCCTCGCATTCCCATGATTCCAACGGATCTGCTTTTTCAATTTAAAAGATTGCAATTCCCAATTCGATTAGCATTTGCAACCACCATCAACAAAGCTCAAGGGCAATCACTAGAAAAATGCGGTATAGATCTTAATACAGATTGCTTTACCAATGTGCAATTGTATGTTGCATCTTTGAGGGTCGGTAAACCTGACAATCTATTTATACGCACAGACAATGGGACAGCGAAGACTGTTGTATATTCACAAGTTTTACGTAGTTAATTTGTATTGTATCTATCTATCTATCTATCTATCTATATAAAAACGAGTTGTGTGTATGCATGTTTGTTTGTTTGTAAAAAGAGCGTTTGCATATGACGTCATTATTAGTACATACGGCTTTGTATATGGACAGACAATGGGAAAGCCAAGAATGTTGTATATTCGCAATTTTTACGTAGTTTGAAACACATATATAAATCTATCTATATTCACAGGTGGGACACAGGGACACAACTACAATGGCGCGTAACTAATATGGCGCGTAACGACTTACGCGCGCGGGGGGGCTTGGGGGGGCGCGAAGCGCCCCACCAACTAGGTGTTGGGGTGGCGCGAAGCGCCACCCCAACAGCTAGTATATATATATATATAAGTTGTTTGTCTGTGTCTCTGTCTACTGACGTCATGTTTGTGTGTCGACTGACGTCATGTTTGTCAACTAACGAAATTACGAACCGGGGCATCGGGACACAAATGACGACCGGGACACCAGGACATAGGGAATATAAACGACGACCGGGACACTCAAAGAGAAAGCGACCGGGACACAAGGAATGTTCGATTAGCAATCACCATCAACAAAGCACCGGGACACAAATGACGACCAGGACACTCAAAGAGAAATTACAGACCGGCCCATGGACAATTATATGTTGCATGTTCAAGATTCGGTAAACCAGACAATCTATTTATATGCACAGACAATGGGACAGCCAAGAATGTTGTATATTCGCAAGTTTTACGTAGTTAAATATATATATATATTTGTAATTTTGAATTTACAAGAAGTATTTATATTTTAAGGATATTTGTTTTGTGATTTTAGGTGAGCTATATAATTTCTTGATTTTTCATAGGATTTGCCAGGTCCAGCTTTTGTAAAATTTGAAACTCAGATTGAACCAAACTTCGTAATTATTTTCTTAAAAGTTCTATCTTCATAATACAGTCCAGAATTGTACTCTCTAGATTCTCTGTTAAACTACTTTCATGCAGTAGGTCTAGGTCTAGTGTATTTTTGACAAGTCCTGGGGAAGAGGGCAAAGTTGGAGCCAATTTTCCCAAATCAAGTGAAAATGACAATGAAAACAGAAAAATCAGCCATGTAGTAGGCCTAGCAAAAAAAGGTTAAGATATACTCAAGAAAGCTAACCCTTTTGTGTATAGCCTAGCCTATATATATATATATGTATATATATATATGTATATATATATATATATATATATATATATATATATATATATATATATATATGTGTATGTGTAAATATATGTGTTTATATATATATATGTGTATATATATATATACATATATATATATATATATACTTATTGACGACATGACTGCCTGTCCATGATTATTCTTTATGGTTGATTGTGTGTGGCTATGCTGTTTGACCTATGTGATTGTATGGATGAGTAGGGTTAAGGCCTCATTCAAGTGCTGGTCTATATTAATCACTAATTTAGGAAAACAGTCTTCCTTTTCTCCTTCTGTCTCCTTTTTTTTTTTTTTTTTTTTTTTTTGTGTTTGTGCTGTAGCATTGGTGATTTCTCTTTTCATGATATATATATATATATATATATATATATATATATATATATATATATATATATATATATATATATAATATATATATATGTATATCTATATATATAAAAATAAGTTGTCTGTGATGGATGGATGGATGTGTCAGGTGACGTCACCTGAAAAAACTGGATCAGGTGACGTCCAAAACTGAAAAAACTAAAAAAAGGCAAAACTACAAAAAAAACTAAAAACTAATAAAAAAAATAAAAAAGCTAAAAAACTAAAAAAACTATAAAGGTAAAAACCAATAAAAAACTAAAAAAAAAACTGAAAAAACTAAAAAAAGGCAAAAACTACAAAAAAAAACTAAAAACTAATAAAAAAAGTAAAAAAGCTAAAAAACTAAAAAAACTAAAAAAACTAAAAAAAGGTAAAAAACTAAAAAAAATAAAAAATAAAAAAAAACTAAAAAAAAGGAAAAAACTGAAAAATAAGCTAAAATAAAGGTAAAAACCAATAAAAAACTAAAAAGAAAAAAAGGAAAAAACTAATAAATGACGACACTCAAAGAGAAAGCGACCAGGACAAAAGGAATGTTCGATTAGCAATCAACAAAGCACCGGGACACAGGGAGTATAAATGACGACCAGGACATAAGTAAAAAAAAAAAACTATCTATATATATAAAAATAAGTTGTCAAACTAAAAAAAGGCAAAAACTACAAAAAAAACTAAAAACTAATAAAAAAGCTAAAAAACTAAAAAAACTAAAAAAAAGGCAAAAACTACAAAAAAAACTAAAAACTAATACAAAAAATAAAAAAGCTAAAAAACTAAAAAAACTAAAAAAACTAAAAAAAGGTAAAAAACTAAAAAAACTAAAAAAACTAAAAACTAAAAAAAACTAAAAAAAGGGAAAAAACTGAAAAATAAGCTAAAATAAAGGTAAAAACCAATAAAAAACTAAAAAAAAAACTGAAAAAAACTAAAAAAAGGTAAAAACTACAAAAAAACTAAAAACTAATAAAAAAAGTAAAAAAGCTAAAAAACTAAAAAAACTAAAAAAACTAAAAAAACTAAAAAAAGGTAAAAAACTAAAAAAAATAAAAAATAAAAAAAAACTAAAAAAAAGGAAAAAACTGAAAAATAAGCTAACATAAAGGTAAAAACCAATAAAAACTAAAAAGAAAAAAAGGAAAAAACTAAAAAAAATTTTCATCTAAAAAACTAAAAAAAACTAAAAAAGGTAAAAACTAAAAGAACTAAAAAAGAAAAAAATAAATGACGACACTCAAAGAGAAAGCGACCAGGACAAAAGGAATGTTCGATTAGCAATCAACAAAGCACCGGGACATAGGGAGTATAAATGACGACCAGGACATAAGTAAAAAAAAAATTAACAAAACTAAAAAGAAGGTAAAAACTACAAAAAAACTAAAAAGAAAAAAAAAATAAAAACTAATAAAAAAACTTAAAAAATCTAAAAATCTAAATAAACTAAAAAAGAAAAAAAAAGGAAAAAAATAAAGGAGAAAAACAAAACTAAAAAACGAATGTATATACAGACCGTACACCGGGATACAAATGACGACCGGGACACAGGGAATATAAATGACGACCGGGACACAGGGACACAACTACAACGGGGACACCGGGGGAAACAGGGGGATATAAATGACGACCGGGACAAAAAAACTAAAAAGAAAAAAAAACTAAAAACTAATAAAAAAACTAAAAAATCTAAAAATCTAAATAAGCTAAAAAAGAAAAAAAAAGGAAAAAAATAAAGGAGAAAAACAAAACTAAAAAACGAATGTATATACAGACCGGGACACCGGGATACAAATGACGACCGGGACACAGGGAATATAAATGACGACCGGGACACAGGGACACAACTACAACGGGGACACCGGAGGAAACAGGGGGATGTAAATGACGACCGGGACACCGGGACAGGGAATGGTCGATTAGCAATCACCATCAACAAAGCTCAAGGGCAATCATTAGAATCATGAGGTATAGATCTGAATACAGATTGTTTTCCCATGGACCATTATATGTTGCATGTTCAAGAGTCGGTAAACCTGACAATCTATTTATATGCAAAGACAATGGGACAGCAAAGAATGTTGTATATTCGCAAGTTTTACGTAGTTAAAACCATATATATATATATCTATCTATATTCACAGGTGGGACATAGGGACACAACTACAATGGCGCGTAACTATTATGGCGCGTAACGACTTACGCGCGTGGGGGGGCTTGGGGGGGGCGCGAAGCGCCCCCACCAACTAGGTGTTGGGGTGGCGCGAAGCGCCACCCCAACAGCTAGTATATATATATATCTATATATATAAAAATAAGTTGTCTGTCTGTCTGTCTGTGGATCAGGTGACGTCATGTTTCTGTGTTGACTGACGTCATGAAATTAGTTGTAGTCATTTTTGCTTTGACGGTGGTGTCATTAACGGTATTTGAACGCAAAACCGCGCAGTTAGATGAAAATCCACCTGGACAGCGAGAGTCAAAACATATCAAAACTGAAAATGATAGCGATGATGATTGGGTTTGGGATTTTGACTTGGATAAGGTCATCAATGCCTACCAGATTTAAGTTAAAAAAACAAAGGTTCGTCGATATGTATTTCATAGTGACGCTGAAAAATAAAGAAGAAAAAGAAAACTGAAAAAAGAAAAAAGGTAAAAAACTAAAAAAAAAACTAAAAAGAAAAAACACTCAAAGAGGAATTACAGACCGGGACACAAATGACGACCGAGACAGAGGGAATATAAGTGACGACCGGGAACCTCAAAGAGAAATTACAGACTGGGACACCCGGACACAAATCACGACCGGGACACAGGGAATATATATATATATATATACATATATATAATATTATATATATATATATATATATATATATATATATATAATATATATATATTATATATAATTTCTGTTGCACTGCTAGTGCCCCTGATATTGTTGTTCATGGCTACAGGGAGACCAGCAGCTTCAACGCCGGGCTTCAAGCCTCAACGCAACTCCGGCAATCGGCACGCGGTGGGCTTCTATATATGGATTCTTATAATCGCTTGTATTCTAACCGCAGACAATTTGCTGTCTTTTCCAACTGAAATCTTTTCAAAGACATTTGATTATTAAAGTAGGTCCGATTTCTAACAACGATATCTACTAAGCTTCAAACTTTTAGTTTTGTTTTTTAAGGTTTTTTTTTAACCGCGGACAATTTGAGACAATTTGCTGTCTTTACATGCTGATATCTTTTCATAGATATTGGATTATTAAAGAAAATCCGATTTCTAACAACGATATGAACTAAGCTTCAATTTTTTAGTTTTATTTTTTAAGGTTTTTGAATTGTTGTAATCCCTTATTAAAATATACAAAAATATTTTTGCAAGGACCAGTTTTTTGCTCTATTCGCAATCTTACGTCTTTTCATACTAAAGTTCGTTCAAAGATATTTGATTATTGAAGCTAATGCGATTTCTAAAAGCGATATGTACTAACCTTCAAACTTTTGGTTTTCTTTTTTAAGGTTTTTGAATTGTTGCAATGCCTTGTCAAACAGTTCGTGGTAACGAACTGTAGTAAGGAGCGACCCGGCTCAATAGTAAACGAAACTCTAAAAAACGGAATTTTGATGCTAAAATATACATCAAAAGAATCAGATTTTCATGCTGATTTTAAATATATATGTTTCATCAAATTTAGTCTTTGTCATCAAAAGTTACGAGCCTGAAAAAATTTACCTAATTTTAGAAAATAGGGGAAAACACCCCCTAAAAGTCAAAGTCACGCTCATTTTTTCTCCAAATTCAACAGATCAAAATTTTGAGATAGCCATTTTGTTCCGCATAGTCAAAAACCATAATAACTATGTCTTTGGGAATGACTTACTCCCCCACAGTCCCTGGGGGAGGGGCTGCAAGTTACAAACTTTGACCATTGTTTACATATAATAATGGTTATTGGGAAGTGTACAGTCGTTTTCAGGTGATTTTTTTTCGGTTTTGGGGGTGGGGTTGAGGGGAGGGGGCTATGTGGGAGGATCTTTCCTTGGAGAAATAACTCATGGGGGAACAGAAATTTAATGAAAAGGGCGCAGGATTTTCTAGAATTACTATAAGAAAAACAATGAAAAAATAAACATGGAAAAGTTTTTTCAATTGAAAGAAAAGAGTAGCATAGAAACTTAAAACGAACAGAGATTATTATGCATATGAGGGGTTCTAAAAATACTTTAGCATAAAGAGCGAGGTATTTAGGAGAAGATAAATACCTCGCTCTTTATGCTATAGTTTTTTTAGTAATTTCAACTATTTATTCTACGGCCTTTCTGATTCAGGGGTCATTCTTAAAGAATTGGGACAAAACTCACGATTTAGTGTAAAGAACGAGGTATAAACGAGGGTACAAACCCCCTCGTATACATAATAAAAATTAAAGAATACAAAAGTTTGTTACGTAAGTTAATTCTAAAGTTACGTATATTTTTTATTAATAAAAAAATTCGTTAAAAATTAAAATTTATAATTGCCTTTTTATGTAACCGAAAAATTGCATGGCAACTAGGCCTCCTTCCCCATCCCTTATTTTTCAAAATCGTCTGATCAAACTAAGAGAAAGCCATTTAGCCAAAAAAGGAATTAATATGCAAATTTCATTTTAATAATTTATGTGTGGAGAGTCAAAATCGAACATGCATTAATTCAAAAACGTTCAGAAATTACATAAAAAAAACTAGTTTTTTTTAACTGAAAGTAAGGAGCGACATCAAAACTTAAAACGAACAGAAATTACTCCGTATATGAAATGGGTTGTCCCCTCCGCAATCCCTCGCTCTTTACGCTAAAGTTTGACTCTTTGCCACAATTCTGCTTTTTAGAATTATTAACAGCTTTAGTGTAAAGAGCGAGGGATTGCGGAGGGGACAACCCATTTCATATACGGAGTAATTTCTGTTCGTTTTAAGTTTTAATGTCGCTCCTTACTTTCAGTTAAAAAAAACTAGTTTTTTATGTAATCAAAATAGAGAATAATCATTTGTAATAACTGCAATTTTTCTTTTTGGGCCTTCCTACTGATATTATATAACTGGTTGTGTTCAAATCTCTCAGCTTAATCACTAAGCGAGTTGATTTTATCTAACAAAAAAAAAATCTAATTTTAAAATTATCTGGTATTTCTGTAATTTGAGTAAAAATTAAAATTAATGAATTATTGTAATCCCTTGTTAAAATATATACAAATATTGCTGCAATTAAAGTTTTTTGTTCTTCACGCAATTTGATGTCTTTTCATACTGAGTCTATTCAAAGATATTTGATAATTACAACAAGTCCGATATCGAACAACCATTTCTAATAAGATTCAAACTTTTGATTTTTTTAAAAGTTTTTGAATTGTTTTAATCCCTTGTCAAATTATAACAAAATACTTTTGCAATTACCAGTTTTTTGCCCTTTGAGCAATTTAATATAGACGTTTCCATACATAAAAAAATCTTCAATTCTTCCACATTAGTGTGACGACATTGCAAAACTGGTATATTTAAAAAAAGACGTCATTGATTTTTATATCGATTTTATAGGCCAGAATATATCAGGATGTCAAAAAAAAATCTGGAATTTCACATAACTATGTCTACAAGCTTCTTATAATCGTAAAAGTGCTTTGTAGAAACACTGATTTTATCTTAAATATTTTTTGTTAATTACAAAACATGTAGATGTGACAAATTCCTGATGTGAATAACATGAGCTATAAAATGTTTAAATCTTTAAAATAAAGTTTTTGTAGAAAAAATCGATTATATTTTAAAAACTATTTTTTTTAGTTAAAAAAGAGTTTTTAACCATATCGATTTCGTTTAAACCAAGCCATAAAACAGCTCTCTACGATGTTCCAATGCCAATGCAATGAAAAAAAGATGCTGTACACACAGAATAGCGCAGTTTCAGCCACTTTCTCTATTTTTAAGCCCATATATTTTTCTTGTTGTTCAAGCCAAGAGACGTTAAGTTTCCTATATAAGGGTAAGTTTCCTAGGTTGCTAGCTACCGCTACAACCCGGATATGAATGACACCATACGATGTTATGAAGACCATTACGTATATGACGTCACTGCAATTTTTTTTACTTAACTTCATTCGCAAAACCAAAATTAGGGCTCTTAACGAGCTTTCTCAGGCTTTTGACCAATCTAGATTTTTTCTATACAATAATTTCCCAGGATACCAATTTTCCCGAAAATATTTGGAGCCATTTTCGAGAAAAACAAAATAAATACACAATTATTACTCACTTGTAAATATAGTATCCTTTTCCAAACTATCAGACACCGCCGTCTACCCCTTAAAAAGTTTTCAATTCCTTCTATAAGCATATGGTTGTTTACTGATATTAAAAATAAAGTATGTAGTTTAATATATAAACAAATAGGTAATCATCTACATATCCGGTAATTCCTATAAAATTATATTAACCAAGGACCTCAAACTAAAGCATTTTTGTAATCCTAGACCAATATAAGGTCTACCCATGGAAATCATGATTTTCAAAGATTTTCCTTTTGGTGGTTTAAACGTTGCAGTTATTAGAGCTGTGCCCCATTTCGGTCAGTGTTACCACGTTCAAACGCGGAAACAAATAAGCGACATGCACATTTCGTCTATAATAATTTAAACATTAACAATCTATTAACTCATAAAGATAACTACAATTGAAAGGAAAGCAACAACTTCTTAAGTTGTTTTATGTTATTTATTTTCATACCCTAATTTTTACCCTAATTATTAAAAATATATATGGTTGAACTATTTCAAACAATCAGATTTCATTGTCACTGTCCAATGGTACTGAAACAATTCAAACACTTAACTAATAGAGCCGCTGAAACACTGAGCAATTCTAAACACTAACCAATTCAAAAGATCAGATTTCACTTTCACTGTCCAATGATACTCAACCAAATGAGCCACTGAGACATTGAACAAACTGAACCAACTCAAAAAACGGATTTTATTTTCGCTTTTCAATGATACTGAACCAATTCAAACACTGAACCGGATAAAAAACTGAACATTGAACAAACTAAAACGCTGAACCAGCTCGAAAAAACGGATTTTATTTTCGCTTTTCAATGATACTAAACCAATTCAAACACTGAACCGGATAAAAAACTGAACAAATTAAACTACTAAAACACTAAACCAATTCAAGTAATCAGATTTCATTTTC
>NW_027067424.1:0-13046 GCF_032884065.1 Artemia franciscana | reverse complement strand
ACCCTCAAAATTCAGGGCCTAGTAAAGCGTCGCCTCGCCTTTTCTTTGCAGGTAATAATTTTTTCTGTAATATAGGACGGTCTGAACAAAGGTAACCAAAACCATGATGTGTTTTATGTTGTTCATTCGATAACTAGATCCGACATAAACTGGGACTTCCTGTTTTTTTCTTTTGTACGTGGGGCGCATATGCATTTATTGTGGACAGCGTATAGAACAAATCTAATTATAAGCGTATAAAGTAATGACAGTGAAATTCAGTGCCCTTTTCTCGTCTATCCTGAATGAGGAAAAATAGGAACTAATGATAACTCCCCCACACCGTTAAGTCTCCCGAGGCCCCGGGATTGAATGGCCTCTCCAAGCATTATAGTTATTGTACCCAGTGCTAAAAGTAAATGTACATGCAATCTTCTACAAGAATAAGACTAACCTCTCAGATGGTCTAGGCCTTTCTGTTTCAGAATCGATACCTTTTGTAAATTGAGCAGTTTTTGTGGCCTAAACGTTTTCTCCTGTTATCTTTTATATCTTTTATGCTGAGTTATGTTTTTGTTTATTGTGTCATGTTTGGTAAGTATCTTCAGAGAACTAAATTATTAATGTTAGAAAATATGGGGAGTAAAATCCGTCGTTCTTATGGTACAAAATTAAATAAAAAAAAAAGTTTTTTCAACTGAAAGTAAGGAGTGACATCAAAACTTAAAACGCACAGAAATTACTTCGTATATGAAAGAGGCTGCTTCCTCATCAACGCCCCGCTCTTTACGCTAAAGTTTGACTCTTTCTCTCAATTCTTCTTTCTAAAACAGTAAAAAACTTTAGCGTAAAGACCGGGGCGTTGATGAGGAAGCAGCCTCTTTCATATACGAAGTAATTTCTGTGCGTTTTAAGTTTTGATGTCACTCCTTACTTTCAGTTGAAAAAACTTGTTTTTTTATTTAATTTCTGAACGTTTTTGAATCAATGCATGTTTTGATTTTGGCTCTCCGCAGAGGAATAATCAAAACGAAATTTGCATATTTTTTTTTTTGGCTCAATGGCTTTCTCATAATTTTGATCGAATCATTTTGAGAAAAAAAGAGCGGGGGACGAAGCCTAGTTGCCCCCCGATTTTTTGGTTAATTAAAAAGGCAACTAGAACTTTTAATTTTTTACGAATCTTTTTATTGGTAAAAGATTTACGTAACTTATAAATTAGCTTACGTAAAGAACTTTTGTATTCTCATGTTTTTATTACATATATGAGGGGATTCGCCCCATCGTCAGTACCTCGCTCTTTACACTAAAGCTTAAATTTTATCCCAATTCATTAAAAATGACCCCCTGAATCACAAAAGCCGTAGAATAATTAGTTGAAATTACCGAAAATACTTGAGCGTAAAGAGCGAGGTATTAGAAGGAGGTGAGCCCCTCATATGGGTAATAATTTCTGTTTGTTTTAAGTTTTATTGCTGTTCCTTACTTCCAGCTGAAAAAGCTTTTTCACTTTTATTTTTTAATTGTTTTTTTTTAGAATAATGCTAGTAAATCCTGCTCTCCCTTCATGGAAATTTTCTTCTCCCATTACAAATTCTCGAAGGAAAGTTCCCCCAGCATATCCCCCTCTTCTCAACCCCTCCCAAAAACCAAAAAAATCCTCCTGAAAACGCCTGTATACTTCCCAATAACCATTACTATATGTAAGCACAGGTCAAAGTTTGTAACTTGTTGCCCCTCCCACGGGGACTGTGGGGGAGTAAGTCGTCCCCAAAGACATAGTTATAAAGTTTTTCGACTACGCTGAATAAAATGGCTATCTCAGAATTTTGATCCGTTGACTTTGGGAAAATAATTAGCGTGGGAGGGGGCCTAGGTGCCCTCCAATTTTTTTGGTCACTTAAAAAGGGCACTAGAACTTTTCATTTCCGTTAGAATGAGCCCTCTTGCAACATTCTAGGACAACTGGGTCGATACGATCACCCCTGGGAAAAAAAAACAAAAAACAAAAAAACAAAAAAACAAATAAACACGCATCCGTGATCCGCCTTCTGGCAAAAAATGCAAAATTCCACATTTTTGTAGATAGGAGCTCAAAACTTCTACAGTAGGGTTCTCTGATACGCTGAATCTGATGGTGTGATTTTCGTTAAGATTCTATGACTTTTAGGGTGCGTTTCCCCCTATTTTCTAAAATAACGCAAATTTTCTCAGGCTCGTAACTTTTGATGGGTAAGACTAAACTTGATGAAACTTATATATTTAAAACCAGCATTAAAATGCGATTCTTTTGATGTAGCTATTGGTATCAAAATTCCATTTTTTAGAGTTTTGGTGACTATTGAGCCGGGTCGCTCCTTACTACAGTTCGTTACCACGAACTGTTTGATAATAAGCTCGAAATTCTACTTGAATAGAGCCCTTCTTGTAAAGTTCTAAGATAATTTAGTCAAGCCGAAAATTTTGTATTTAGTGCCATTTTACTGAATATTTGTTTTATGTTTTGCTTATCATGATGATGTTTATGTCACGTATTCCATTTTTTAAGTTTCCTCTATATTTTTATCCTGTATGAAGGCTTGCTATCCTCTTTGACACTACGGTTTGACAATGGAACCATTTTTTGATAAAAAAAAGAATATAAAGCCAATTTACTGATTTTTAAGTTTCCAAAGCTTTTTTAATATTTATATATGTATACATTTATTTAGAGCAGATCGTACAAAAATGAAAATGATGGAGAACAGTTAAAATAAGGAAAGAAATTAGAATCAACACTCAAAAACAACAACAAACATTAGTCCTACATATTAAAAAATTGCGTTCTGCCATTCATAGCCAGTCTACTGTCTTGACATTTGAGCGTTAAGGTCACATAGCTTAGTACCCGAACCAGACAGGCTATATTTCTTCATGAGGTACGTGTTACGGGTCCATGGAGGGACTCGCAGCAGAAACTAATCTAAAAATACACGTGTATATTATACACGCGTGTACGCATGTATGAATATCTAAAAAATACACGCTTCATTTTAAGATCATCAGATTGTCTAAATATTCAGTAAAATGGCACTATATACACAATATTTGGCATGACTACACTATAGTTGGAATTTTAAGTGGAATTTCGAACTTATTATTGTGCCATAGGAACGACAGATTTTACTCTCCACATTTTTTAACATTTGTAATTTAGTTTTCTGAAGATACTTACCAATTCTTAGACCAACATATGTCAACTTATCACAGTGCTTAACTTCAGTACCATTCAATTCTATAGTTACATTATCACCTCTAGTCGTGCCTAACTTATTGAAAATCAAAATTCCACATTTCGTTGCATTTAGGGACAAACCAATTTCACGGTTATTTTCGGAAATTTTACGAAAGCAATTTTCCAACTCACCAGTGGTCCTGTTGACATTGAAAACATCTGCGTAACAAAGTATCAGTACATCAATACCTTTATAAATGCAACGCGAAGAGAGTTGGCGTGAGCCGGTGGCGTTGCGTTATTGCATATTGTGGGCAAAATAATTGAGCCCTGTTTAACCCCAATGCTAATTGGGATTTTATTAGTCAAAATTTTATTTTCAGGTATCCTTTTTAATGCTCTCATATGGTGGTACATGTAAAGAATAAGTCTAACTAAATCTTGCGATACTCAAAGGTTCTAAAGCTCGTTCATTACTCATTGCTTGGAGATGCAATATTGAGTCAAACGCTTTACCAACATCATACATTCCATGGACTAGGGTCCCATCACACTCATCAGCATCAACCAATAAATTACATAAACAAATTAGAGCATGGAAACATCCAAGCTTGGGCTGGAATTCAAACTGGTTGGGTGGCATATATCCAGTAGAACGTATACTGTCTATCCTAAGCAATTCAAAAACTTGAGCAAATATACATTAAACAGCTCTGGACACAGGCAGCCATATTAGTTAGAACATAAATCCAAGCATGCTTCTGCTGGTTTTTGAAATCCTACCTTAAGCTTCTTGGTGTTGTCAAGTTGTTGTCCTTCTAGTCTAAGCCTCTATCGATCTAGATAGTTCTATTTTAAAAATTGTGTTTTGTTAATCACGAGGTGGTAGATGTATCAATTTCCTTTAAGAGGGCCCTTAAAACGCTCTCTATGATTTTCCAGTTCCCTGCTTGGGATTTTCCTTGTTGTTCAAGCCAAAGGACTGAAAGTTTCCTACATACGATTTTTAGCTAAGGTGATTCAAATGCTTTACTTTTTGTTTCTACCCGCTGCCAATTTCAAAGGGTTTCGGGCTATTTTGTTTGTTCCTATGGGCCCTGTTAGTCCTTTACTAGATTGCTTCCACCACTGCAACCATGACTGGCCATATAGGTGGGTAACATTTTCAACTTACCTTACATAAGACCTTGGATCCCCCTCTGCCTCTAGAGGGACTAAGGGCATCGAGAAGGAGCTGCCAATCGTCCCAGAGGTTTGCTGCTGCCAGTATATCCTGTCGCTGAGGCTGGATTGAGGTGTTCATTTTTCGCAGATCTGTATGGTAAGGTCGTTGCATGATGTTTCTGGGTCTGCCTCTATCGCGTGAACCCAATGGCTGCTAGTGGAGTGCTGCATTCTGTAGTTGGGGATTGTAAACCAGAAAGAAAAAAAAAAAGGAAAAAGTAAATTATAGTATTTTCTAAATGTTTTGTTGAATTAATATGATTTCTTCACAGTAATATAGTGTTTATATCATTCAAAATGCTCATTTGAAAGTAATTACCAATTAACTTCTCTGAAATTAGATCCTGAATTAAGTCTTTTCTTGTATTTTCTTCTACTCTTTATTGTTGCACGTGGCTAATGTATTTCCGTCGGCGAAGGAAATATGACGCAAGAGACTGACCCGTCTTATCACTGATGAATTGGGCGGATTATTCTCTGCCGCCAGTGAATGTTGAGAATTTTTCCAAGACATGTATTTTGTAAATCAAGAATTTTCCTCCTGTTCCCGGGTCAAGGGCTAAGTTTCGGCTGCGTAAAGTAGAACGAGCACGGCATCGCCATTAAACGTTCGCAATCTCGGCCATAGAGAGAAGAACTGATCTAACAAGTCGCAGATGCTAATAGATTTGCTTCGATGAGGAAAGCTAATGGAAATATAGTTGACAGTTTCTTGACATTGACAGTTTCGCATCTGTCTTCATGATGTTAGCTTTCGGGATACAAAACTAGGCTTTAGAAAATGTTCTGCTTCAGATAATCAGGAACAAGGATATTATGAAAACGTAGATGCTTAATTGCCTGTTTTATTTTGTGCCCAACCAATATTTTATAAGTACGACCAAGAGCTCTTTGTCGAGTAGTTTGTAGGGTAGTTTTGTCGAACTTATCCTGGTTTTGTAGAGAGTTCGTGGTGTCGTGACGGTTCGACGGCCGCACTAAGAAAGTTTGTGTGAGGTCAGTGAACATTTCTGCGTTTTATTGCATTTGTTGTATGTGAGGTGTTAAAAAAACAACAACAACAACAAAAAAAGAAAAATTAAAGCTGGATTCAGCTTTGTGAACGAAGAGTAATGATAATATTTGGGCACATTCACTGTCTATTGCAGGATAGAATTTGTAAAAAAAAAGCAAAAAACGATTGAATTGATTAAAAGCATGCAGTAAAAAGTTTAAATTACGGAATTAGCCAGTTACACGGCGAGTTTTTCAGTTACACGATTTATTATGATATTTTTGATAAATTTCAGGATCATTACTTTTTGTACAACAGAAAAAAAAAACAAGTATAGATGTACTTTCAATTGTCTGAATAAAAGCAAAAATTCTTTTGTTAACCTCAAGAAAAATTAAAAGGTACGTAAAGAGCAACTTCACTAATTTATCTCGCAATCTTAGTCACAGATAAAACTCAAGTCTAGTCTCTATTGCAATTTTTAAGCTCAGCTTAGATGCTTCAGAACATAAGATACGAAATATGAATACTGAATTCAAAATTGTATCTAGCAAGTTTTCCCAAGGTTTAATTAGTGACAAAGTGTATTAATTTTTTTTATTGTTTTATCCTTAACTTTTAAGTTTTCATAATTAAGACTAGGTTGTAGGCGCACAGAAACGTGCTGAATCGAATAAACCAACTTGACTTACTTGACGTATGGGCTTGTGCTGTTGGTCCAACGAAGAAAGAGAAGCCACTCGTCGCCTCCAGTCCAGACGGTTCTGAGCTAGCATCATAGCTTCGTCTTGATGATACCGATCAATTACAGGAGTGACTAAGGATGTCCTTCCATATAGAACGAGGCTTTCCACGTGGGTGCTTCCACTCGTGGATCGAGGGATCGAAACTAACGGCAATTCTTGCTAGCATTTCCGCTTCGTGCAGCGAGGTGACGCGAGTTAGGTGTCTGGCTGGTAAGTGAGAGTAGTTGGGTGTAGGAGACAAAGTCACACCACTTAATCTCTGAGTCGTCTGAGAAATTTGGTTTGAGCCACGTCTATGGTGTTTCAGACACCAACTAGTAAATATATTTCTAGTTTTCCCTGTTGTTTTGTTACTGTAGGCCCTGTTTCCATAGGCTCCTTGTGAATTTCCCCTGGGCTAATATAATACATTACAAAGTAAACAGTCTGTCTTTCAAATAAAATGGAAGGGAGAGGGATCTTAGTAGAATTACTTAATTGATGTTTATCTTCTATCAAACGAAGTATTGACAGGTAATATGAGAATTTCTTGATTTTTCTTTTGATTGTTACAGGTGAGCACACAATACGGAATTACCCGGCTACTGTTCATGGTGCCATGCTCAGTGGGCTGAGAGAAGCAGGTCGTATAGCAGATGCTTTGTTTGGTAAGCCTTATGCACCAAAACTAACGCACAAAAGGTCACCAGTACCCAGTTCCGTTCCAGATTTGATTACTCTTCAGTAGTGCTCATCTTTTACCATTTCCATGGAATTTCTTTTCTATGAATAAACGTGACTTGTAACCATATTAATTTTGCATCATTGTTTTTATGACCACAGCCATGAAAAGTAGAAATGTTGGTATTAGTCATAACTTACAAAAGTGGTAGGATATTTGTTGAGAAGTATACCGTTTCCTGTGGGCAGTATGTTTGATATGCTTATCTAAATGCTATTATTCAATGGTAGAGTCTGTGGAACAAGAACTTCAAAAGTTCCAAAAATTTAAACAGTAATCCATTTGATTTGTAATTCGGCTCATTATTTTTTTCCTTTAACATTAGCTGACAATTTCAAGCCTCTTCTTTGACTTGTTATAATGTTAAAATTTTACTGCTCACTACCAAATAGAATATTGGAGAGAGAATTCTGATGAGAGCAGGCCAGATCAGAATGAAAACGGTAGTTGCAAAAGAACCGCCTAAGAAGTAAAGTCAGGGTCCTCAGATTTTTGGTTAAAATCTTTTTGTCAAAAGAAGTCAGCATCTTGATGAATCAACGAATGGGCCTTTTGTTTGCAGTCTCAAAGAAACTAATAACTGGGAAGAGCCTCTTCACCTGACAATTTTCCACCACCCATTTTTATCCTTATTCTTACAAAAAAAAGGAATAATAATACATTGAATGGCTATTAAGCCATATGCAAAAATGAAATGATAAAACGAAAAAAAAAAAAAAATACAGAATAAATGAACAGAAAGAATAGATTAAAGAAAGAAAAAATCGTAAAAACAATTCAAGGGAAACGGTATAAGAATTCAATTTCCCATTGAGTTCTGGTTGTGAATATTGTATGAAATCGCCTTAGAGTTGGCTGTGTTACTGTTTTCATTGTAATGTGTTTTTATATTTCTTAGCTCTATAAAACCAAACCACATCTTTGGTTGAATTTGGCATCAAGAAGTAGTACCAAAAAAGTATAACTTTAAAAAAAATATATATCAAGAAAATGTATAAAGCAAAGTATATAAACATAAATCATTCACTAAATCAAGTGAATGAAAAGAGAAAAAAAAAATAAGAAGTTTGCTTTGATAAAATCTTAGAGAAGGTCTCTGTTCTGGGGTTTTCATCATATAGAAAAATTAACACTCACGGACACAGAATAAACACCGTAATTAAATTATCTAAAAAACATTAGCTGAAAGTTCATTTATTTATTTATATTCTTTATTCCACTTCAAAAATGAGGAGTAGGCTACAATATAAATATAAAGAAAAGACAAATGATAACACTTACAATAAAAAATATGAAATACTAGCTGTTGGGGCCACCCCAACACCTAGTTGGTGGGGGCGCCAGCCCCCCAAGCCCCCCCCACGCGCATAAGTTGTTACGCGCCATTGTAGTTGTGTCCCTGTGCACCACCTGTGAATAGACGTAGATATAAATATATATATATATATATATATATATATATATATATATATATATATATATATATATATATATACTAGCTGTTGGGGTGGCGCTTCGCGCCACCTCAACACCTAGTTGGTGGGGCGCTTCGCGCCCCCCCCCCCAAGCCCCCCCGCGCGCGTAAGTCGTTACGCGCCATATTAGTTACGCGCCATTGTAGCATATATATATATATATATATATATATATATATATATATATATATATATATATATATATATATATATATATATACTAGCTGTTGGGGTGGCGCTTCGCGCCACCTCAACACCTAGTTGGTGGGGCGCTTCGCGCCCCCCCAAGCCCCCCCGCGCGCGTAAGTCGTTACTTGCCATATTAGTTACGCGCCATTGTAGCTGTGTCCCTGTGTCCCACCTGTGAATAGAGATAGATATAAATATATATTTCTAACTACGTAAAATATGCGAATATACAACATTCTTCGCTGTCCCATTGTCTGTGCATATAAATAGCATTTATATTCCCTGTGTCCCGGTCGTCATTTGTGTCCTGGTGTCCCAGTTTGTATTTTCTCTGAGTGTCCCGGTCGTCATTTATATTCCCTGTGTCCCAGTGTCCCGGTCGTCATTTGTGTCCCGGTGTCCCGGTCTGTAATTTCTATTCAAACAATCCCTGTGTCTCAGTTGTCAATTATATATCCCGCCTGTGCCCCCGGCGTCCCCGTTGTAGTTGTGTCCCTGCGTCCCGGTCGTCATTTATATTCCCGGTCGTGATTTGTGTCCGGGTGTCCCAGTCTGTAATTTTTCTTTGAGGTTCCTGGTCGTCATTTATATTCCCTCTGTGTCGGTCGTCATTTGTGTCCCGGTCTGTAATTTTATCTTTGAGTGTTTTTGAACATGCAACATATAATTGTCCATGGGAACAACAATCCGTATTCAGGATAGGTGTTGGGGTGGCTTCGCGCCACCCCAACACCTAGCTGGTGGGGGCGCTTCGCGCCCACCCCCCCAAGCCCCCCCCCCGCGCGCGTAAGTCGTTACGCGCCATATTAGTTACGCGCCATTGTAGTTGTGTCCCTATGTCCCACCTGTGAATATAGATATATATATATATATATATTATATATATATATATATATATATATATATATATATATATATATATATATATATATATATATATATATATATTTTTTTAACTACGTAAAACTTGCGAATATACAACATTCTTTGCTGTCCCATTGTCTGTGAATATAAATAGATTGTCAGGTTTACCGACTCTTGAACATGCAACATATAATGGTCCATGGGAAAACAATCCGTATTCAGATCTATACCTCATGATTCTAATGATTGCCCTTGAGCTTTGTTGATGGTGATTGCTAATCGACCATTCCCTGTGTCGCTATCGTCACTTATATATCCCCCTGTGCCCCCCGGCGTCCCCATTGTAGTTTTATCCCTGTGTCCCGGTCGTCATTTATATTCCCTGTGTCCCGGTCGTCATTTGTATCCCGGTGTCCCGGTCTGTATATACATTCGTTTTTTAGTTTTGTTTTTCTCCTTTATTTTTCATTTTTTTTCTTTTTATTTTTTTTATTGGTTTTTACCTTTTTTTTAGGTTTGTTAGTTTTTTTCTTTTTTCTTTTTAGTTTTTTTTTGAAGTTTTTATCTTTTTAGTTTTTTTATTTTTATTTATATTTTTTTAGTTTTCTTTTTCTCCTTTATTTTTCAGTTTTTTTTCCTTTTTTTGGTTTTTTTTTCTTTTTATAGTTCTCTTAGTTTTTACCTTTTTTAGTTTTTTTAGTTTTTTTAGTTTTTTAGCTTTTTTTAGTTTTTTTTATTAGTTTTTAGTTTATTTTATGGTTTTTTCCTTTCTTTAGTTTTTTTTTAGTTTTTTACCTTTTTTTAGTTTTTTTTTTAATTTTTAAGCTTTTTTAGTTTTTTTTTCTTTTTAGGTTTTTTTGTAGTTTTTACCTTCTTTAGATTTTTGCTTCTTTTATATTAATGCTAAAGCCAATGTTCGAACCTGGAACCTCTTGAACCTAGAACCTGGAACATAACGCCTTATCAACTCAGCTACATCGGCTTGAATACATTCGTTTTTGAATTGGTATATGATGAAATAATTCAGACGTCATATTATATGATGAAAAATTTTTTTAGTTTTTTCCTTTTTTTCTTTTTAGTTTTTTTATTGGTTTTTACCTTTTATTTAGCTTTTTTAGTTTTTTTTTCGTTTTTTCTTTTAGTTTTTTTGTAGTTTTTATCTTTTTTAGTTTTTTTTATTTAATTTTTTTAGTTTTCTTTTTCTCTTTTATTTTTCAGTTTTTTCCTTTTTTTAGGTTTTTTATTTTTTAGTTTTTAGTTTTTTTTTAGTTTTTTACCTTTTTTTAGTTTTTTTAGTTTTTTTAGTTTTTTAGCTTTTTAGTTTTTTTATTAGTTTTTAGTTTTTTTGTAGTTTTTGCCTTTTTTTAGTTTTTCAGTTTTTTTTAGTTTTTATTTTTTTACCTTTTTTAATTTTTTTTAGTTTTTTAGCTTTTTAAGTTTTTTTTCTTTTTAGTTTTTTTGTAGTTTTTACCTTTTTTAGTTTTTTTTTCTTCTTTTGTATTAGTGTGAAATAATTCAGACGTCATATCCACAGATCCACAGACAACTTATTTTTATATAGATAGATATATATATATATATATATATATATATATATATATATATATATATATATATATATATATATATATATATATATATATATATATATATATATATAATATATATATATATATATATATATATATATATATATATATATATATATATATATATATATATATATATATATATATATATATATATATATATATATATATATACTAGCTGTTGGGGTGGCGCGAAGCGCCACCCCAACACCCATTTGGTGGGGGCGCTTCGCGCCCCCCCAAGCCCCCCCGCGCACGTAAGTCGTTACGCGCCATATTAGTTACGCGCCATTGTAGTTGTGTCCCTATGTCCCACCTGTGAATATAGATATATATATATATATATATATATGTTTTTAGCTACGTAAAACTTGCGAATATACAACATTCTTTGCTGTCCCATTGTCTGTGCATATAAATAGATTTTCAGGTTTACCGACTCTTGAACATGCAACATATAATGGTCCATGGGAAAACAATCCGTATTCAGATCTATACCTCATGATTCTAATGATTGCCCTTGAGCTTTGTTGATGGTGATTGCTAATCGACCATTCCCTGAGTCGCCATCGTCATTTATATATCCCCCTGTGCACCCCGGCGTCCCCTTTGTAGTTATGTCCCTGTGTCCCGGTTGTCATTTATGTTCCCTGTGTCCCGGTCGTCATTTTTGTCCCGGTGTTCCAGTCTGTGATTTCTCTTTGAGTGTCCCGGGCGTCATTTATATTCCTTGTGTCCCGGTGTCCCGGTCGTCATTTATATCCCCCTGTGCCCCCCGGCGTCCCCATTGTAGTTGTGTCCCTGTGTCCCGGTCGTCATTTATATTCCCTGTGTCCCGGTCGTCATTTGTATCCCGGTGTCCCGGTCTGTATATACATTTGTTTTTTAGTTTTGTTTTTCTCCTTTATTTTTTTCCTTTTTTCTTTTTTTTCTTTTTTAGTTTATTTAGATTTTTAGATTTTTTAGTTTTTTTATTAGTTTTTAGTTTTTTTGTAGTTTTTACCATTTTTTTTAGTTTTTTTAGTTTTTTTTTTTACTTATGTCCTGGTCGTCATTTATACTCCCTGTGTCCCGGTCGTCATTTGTGTCTCGGTGCTTGTTGATTGCTAATTTATATTATATTTATATTTATATTTTTTATATTTATTAATATTTTTTTAGTTTTCTTTTTCTCTTATTTTTCAGTTTTTTCCTTTTTTTTAGTTTTTTCTTTTTTAGTTTTTAGTTTTTTTTTGTTTTTTACCTTTTTTTAGTTTTTTTAGTTTTTTTAGTTTTTTAGCTTTTTTAGTTTTTTTATTAGTTTTTAGTTTTTTTTTTAGTTTTTGCCTTTTTTTAGTTTTTTCAGTTTTTTTTAGTTTTTAGTTTTTTACCTTTTTTTAGTTTTTTTTAGTTTTTTAGCTTTTTTAGTTTTTTTCTTTTTAGTTTTTTTTGTAGTTTTTACCTTTTTTAGTTTTTTTTCTTCTTTTGTATTAGTGTGAAATAATTCAGACGTCATATGCGGACAAACACGACGTCACTCGACAGACAGACAGACAGACATAACCCACAAACAACTTATTTTTATATATATTTATTCATATTTTTTTAGTTTTCTTTTTCTCTTTTATTTTTCAGTTTTTTCCTTTTTTTTAGTTTTTTTCTTTTTTAGTTTTTAGTTTTTTTTTAGTTTTTTTAGTTTTTTAGCTTTTTTAGTTTTTTTTTTAGTTTTTATTTTTTTTGTAGTTTTTGCCTTTTTTTATTTTTTTCAGTTTTTTTTTAGTTATTAGATTTTTACCTTTTTTTCATTTTTTTTTTAGTTTTTTAGCTTTTTTAGTTTTTTTTTCTTTTTAGTTTTTTTTGTAGTTTTTACCTTTTTTAGTTTTTTTCTTCTTTTGTATTAGTGTGAAATAATTCAGACGTCATTTGCGGACAAACATAACGTCACCTGATCCATCCACACACAGACAACTTATTTTTATATATATAGATATATATATATTTTCAACTACGTAAAACTTGCAAATATACAACATTCCTCGCTGTCCCATTGTCTGTGTATATAAATAGAT
>NW_027067423.1:0-13249 GCF_032884065.1 Artemia franciscana | reverse complement strand
AGTTAAAAGAAAAAGAAACAATTTTTTTTTTAAATAAAGAAAAATAGGAAAACGTTTATAATAAGACTACAAAATGCTAGTAATAATAGCAGCTACTTATAGTAGTAACAAATACTATTTTTACACCATTTTCAACCAAGTATTTTTCGACAAATATAGAACCAAAATCATGGAGTCGTAAAATAGCAAATAGTAGCAACAAGACCAAGGTCAGAAAGAAAAATAATTAAAGTACCAAGGACAACGAAAAGAATCTGATTCCTTGAGTTGCTTAAGCGGATACTTACAAAACCTCACGTATCTTAAAAATCAGAAACACAAATTTCAACAAAAAAGACATCCGTGTGTAGTTACACAGTTTTTTTTTGCAGTGACGCGCAAAAAATAGTTTACAAAGATATAACCTCCCTTCGAAGTTTGATTTTTTTTTTTTTTTTTTTTTTTTTTTTTTTTTTTTTTTTTTTTTTTTTTTTTTACAGACAAAGAGTAGAAGAAAACTATCTAGCTAATTTTGCTGATTTGTTTTCACGGTCCAACGTCGTGGCAACATTGACAGATTTGTGGTAGTGACTTAAAAACTTCAGACTTCAGACCGTAGGTCTGAAGATCGTAGACCGTAGGAAAGTTCATATCAAGATATTCCCATGCTTTCATTTCTAGTCTTTAAACATATTGATTTTTTTATGTTTCTATTTTTGAGAAAAAATCAGTTTCTATTTTTAGTAGCTTTTTCATTTTTTTAGTTATTTTTTTTTAAATTCTGGTAAATTTTGTAATTAGTATTCGTCCTTACTGATTCAAGTCAAGGATAAAAATTTTATATACTACCAACAATTCTCACTTCTTATATTCAACACCAGGGCCACACCTACTTCTCCTTCAAATAAAAATAACCGTGGCATTATCTTTGGCTGCTTTTTAAAAAATAGTAAAAGTCATAATAGTACCTGTAAATAGATATTTGATACTCCTTATAATTTTTCATATGTATTAAACTAAATAAAAGCCATAGAGTAGTTGTTTCTTCTTGAGGAAGGGGAACTTAAATTAGTAAAAAAATAATATACCTCCGGTTTTAGTTATCAGAGTCAATTTGAGTTTTCTCGGAGATTTACTTCTGTCACTTCTGAATCGGGCATTTGTTACAAATAGAAATGACAAAAAGATCGAAAATATGACAGGAATACTATATTACGTTTATACTATATTACTATACTAAATTACTATATATAAATACTCTATTACTATATTGCTTTTAACTGGACTAATGAATCCACAGGTAAAAGATCACTATTTACCTTTTACCTATCTTGTTTTTTCTTTTTTTGTGTGTTTACTCCACAGTTTAATGTACTTTGTGGGTTATAAATAAATAAATAAAATATTTAAGAAAAATATTTGAAAAAAACTAGGGAAAGTCGTACTTTTATATTATTATAATCATTTATAAGTTTTCAATTTTTATTTATATTACTATTATTATATTTTTATCATTACTACTATTATACATATCGGTCATTACATATGTTGTTATAAAACTGCTCATAATTATAATACTATTAAGCCAGGAATAGCAAAAAATAAAGAAATTAAAACAGAAGCAATTATTACTTTTAACTGAAGAAACTTATTTTAAAGGTAAACTTAGAGCAATTTACCTGTAAAAGATTTGATGTTCATAGAGAGATAATACCTGAACTACTTCCAGGGAAAAATACTAGGATGAACTACGAAAACGGCCAAAGACTATAAAATATTTGTTTGATTAGTAAAATCATAGTATTTTAAATTAATTTCAAAAAAAAATTTAAAATAACTCAAAAACAAATTAATCAAAATTAATTAGTTAATTTAATTTTTTAATGCAATTTTTAGTTTAAATCATTTTGAAAATTAATTTTAAATTATATTAGTTAAAATAATTAAGTAACTTAAAATAATAAATTGGATTAATAAAAAATAAATACCTTGGGAACTGTGGACCACACAAGACATAACAGCAGTTGTTCCAGCATCCTTTATTGAAAGGGTTGTATCCCCCTCTGAACTTTCCGGTGACCTGTTCATTGGTTGTTCTACCTCGAACTACAAGCAACATGTGAAACCCCGTGAGTCCGAACACGGGTATGACTAGAATCACTATGATCCCAAGTATCACTGTACTGTGGAATTATTGTTAAGGAAAATATTTGGAGAAAAAAAATCAGAGAATCGTAGTTCGTAGTTCGAGTTACGTATAGTTCGATTTATAGAGGTCATTCCACATAAAAATCAACTTATAAAGGTAACGAGTTATAGAGGTAAGGCAAATGAAAATTAGATGTACAAAATGGCTAACTTTACTCCCTGCGGACACTACAAAGTTAAGGGTAACTTCATTAGTGTTTTATGGACTTGACATATCAAGACTTGGCGTTCAAATATCAAACCTTAACTTTAAAACGTCAATAATAAATTTAGTTTGCTAGGAAATAGACACTTAGAGATTAACAGAACCTCATATAAAAATATGTTAAGCATAATTAATACATATCAAAGTTTATACATTGCAATCTTCTTGCTGGGGTTTCAACTAACAAAGGTGCGTCAGAAAAACTTCGAGACACGAGATCAAAGTTTATACGTTGCAACCTGCATACCGGGTTTCAACGAACAAAGGTCCGTCGGACAAACTTCGAGATACGAGATCAAAGTTTATACACTGCAACCTGCATACCGGGGTTTCAACTAACAGAGGTCCGTCAGAAAAACTTCGAGATACGAGTTCAAAGTTTGTATGTTGCAACCTGCATACCGGGGTTTCGCCTAACAAAGGGAAAAACTTCGAGATACGAGATCAAACTTTATACGTTGCAACCTGCATACCGGGGTTTCAACTAACAAAGGTCTGTCGGAAAAACTTCGAGATACAAGATCAAAGCCTTTACGTTGCAACCTGCATACCGGGGTTTCAACGAACAGAGGTCTGTCGGAAAAACTTCGAGATACGAGATCAAAGTTTATACGTTGCAACCTGCATACCGGGGTTTCAACTAACAAAGGTGCGTCGAAAAAAATTCGAGATACGAGATCAAAGCCTTTACGTTGCAACCTGCATACCGGGGTTTCAACGAACAGAGGTCCGTCGGAAAAACTTCGAGATACGAGATCAAAGTTTATACGTTGCAACCTTCATACCGGGGTTTCAACTAACAAAGGTCCGTCGGAAAAACTTCGAGATACGAGATAAAAGTTTATACGTTGCAACCTGAATACCGGGGTTTCAACTAACAAAGGTCCGTCGGAAAAACTTCGAGATACGAGATCAAATTTAGACATTGCAATCGAGGATTTCAAGTTATCGAGATTCAAGTTATCGAGGGTCGACTGTAACTCTACAATCTTACAGTACCAGGAAACTGAGCTTTGCTTGATGAAAACCGTTTTTTTCTAAGAACTTGGTTTTCATTTCTATTTGAATTGGTAAGCCTCCTGCATATTTATACCAACAAATTATCCTATACTATCAACAATCAAATTAGATTCTGATATACTTTAGGTACTTAGCACAGACACTCATCTTCAGCAAAATTGATTATAACTATTCCAATTATTTTTGACGTCTATCAACTGTCAAAAAATTCGACAGTTGAAAAAACCTTCCAATGAAAAATTCGGCTACTGTAGAGTCGAACCCGCTTCTATATACTAATAAAGGAAACATAACCATAAGAGTTATATATATATATCAATGAGACGTCAATCATCCGAAAAATGTATTTTGTTTCAAAATTAAGGCTCTAAACAAATTTTCCCAAGGTGCCAAAATGTTAATGTGCCAATTTCCAGAAGAAAAAAACATTTGGACACACAGAGGTTACAATTTTTACTCGTTTAATAAGATAGATTATATATTTTTTTCAAGTACCATTAGCCAAAACTGGAATACAATGGCGTGATGCTATATAAGGGATATCAGTTTTTCCGTAGCACTTTTACAAGTCAACTTGTTTTCGGATGCTCATAAAAGAACCTAGTTTTGTTTCTTTTTTTTATGCCCGAAGCCTAAAGGCGCGAGAGTTCATTTCATTTTAGAAAGTGCATACATTCAGTTTTTAACCCACATAACGTTCTGGTCACCTCAACAGGTCGACCTCTACAAAGTTGGATCTGTGAACACCTATGCTGACAACGCCTCTCCTTTACTCATGCCCTTTTCATAAAAAGCTACCCCTTGTTTTATATAGTTGTTCCATTCTTTCAATTTCAAGAGTAAAAAAGAATCCTGCATGAGAATATTAACGTCAAAAATAGTAAAAACCGAGTGTTATGAATCAAAAATTCCTTGAGAAGTCGTAGCTTTCCTTTGAGGGCGTTGTTGTCTTCGGGAATCTAAAAATTACCAAAGTTTGGATTTTTATGGACAGAAACGTCCATTCGGAAACGTCCGTCCGTTCCCATGTTCATTTCGCCCCAGCAGGATTAACAAAAGGTAAAACTCTTTGCTTACTTAACATCCATGAAACGTTCACAAAGCATCCTAACTTTTCTTTCATCATGGCCTAAAAAGTGTGATCAAACTCCATTTCTGTACAGTTTAATGTAGGCTATTTTTCTGCAACTAGGAGGGCAGTGGCCGTACCTTCTTCCAATCGGCACCCCTGCAGATCGAACGGTTATCATAAGGCAGGAGTTAATATAGCTAGACTTTTAAGTACTATGCCCTACTTAGATACAGTGCTTGTAACTGGTCGAAGTCTTCATTAGTTTACCTAAACAGTCTGTCTTCTTCTTTCAAAATAGGGACTAGGCATGACTCGTTTGACCAGTGTATTGTACAAGAAGCGAGTTCTTGTACGCTATTCATATAGAAAAATTTCACTTCCAAAAGAACGGAAAAGGAAGCCTCATGTGGTGGCGCAGTTGGATTGATCCCTGCTTGGTAGTACGTGACTCAGAGTTCCATTTCTGTTGCAGCAACCCATTTCAGGGCCAGTAATTTGGTTCCGGCAAAGAGATTATGGGAAAGTGTCCCCATAAAAAGAAGAAAAGGGAAGCGAATTGTCCTGTGGTGACGAAGTGAGTTTACTCCCTACTTGGTAATCCAGGACCCGGGCTTAAATCCCAGTTGTTTTAAGGCCTGAAACTGCATGAAAGAAAAGCTGATCAGTTTTAGCTCGGTAATCAAACTGATTCCAAATTGCTGATGTTTTTCTACCTTAAGAAGATTCTAGATGTTCAGAAATATATCCTAAGAATCTGAATATTCAGATATTTCTTGTGGCGCAGAAGAATGATGAATATTCTAGCAAAAATCAACACCGAAAACTACATTTACTTAGTAACTATTATTAAAGCCCTAAGGAGCAGCAAGCATCTAATTTTCAGCAAATATAAACCGATTCACAAGACTTCTCTATAAAGCACAATGAACAAAGCCTTTCGGAGCAGCATACAGTCGATTTCAGACATCCTTAAAGCTATTACTAAGGCTTTATAGTTAAACTACAATTCATAATGAGTAGAGCCCTGTGGAGCAGCAAACAACCGACTCCAGGCATCTTTAAAGCTATTCATAAGGCTTTATAGTTATTCAACTTAACATAATTAGTAAAGTATTGAGCAACAGCAAAAAGCCAAATTCTGGCATCTTTAAAGCTATTCATAAGGCCTTATAGTTATTCAACTAAACATAATTGGTAAAGCCCTGTGGAGCAGCAAACAGCCAACTCTGGGCCTCCTTAAAGCTATTCATAAGGCTTTATAGTTATTCCATTAACCATAATAAGTAAAGCCTTGTGGAACAGCAAACTGCCAAATTCGGGCATCTTTAAAGCTATTCATGAGGTTTTATAGTTATTCCATTAAACATAATTAGTAAAAGCCTGAGGAGCAGCAAACAGCCAACTCTTGGCCTCCTTAAAGCTATTCATAAGGCTTTATAGTTATTCCATTAACCATAATAAGTAAAGCCTTGTGGAACAGCAAACAGCCAAATTCGGGCATCTTTAAAGCTATTCATGAGGTTTTATAGTTATTCCATTAAACATAATTAGTAAAAGTCTGAGGAGCAGCAAAAAGCCAACTCTTGGCCTCCTTAAAGCTATTCATAAGGCTTTATAGTTATTCCAATAACCATAATAAGTAAAGCCTTGTGGAACAGCAAACAGCTAAATTCGGGCATCCTTAAAGCTATTCATGAGGTTTTATAGTTATTCGATTAAACATAATTAGTAAAGCCCTGAGGAGCAGCAAACTGCCAACTCTTGGCCTCCTTAAAGCTATTCATAAGGCTTTATAGTTATTCCATTAACCATAATAAGTAAAGCCTTGTGGAACAGCAAACAGCCAAATTCGGGCATCTTTAAAGCTATTCATGAGGTTTTATAGTTATTCCATTAAACATAATTAGTAAAGCCCTGAGGAGCAGCAAACAGCCAACTCTTGGCCTCCTTAAAGCTATTCATAAGGCTTTATAGTTATTCCATTAACCATAATAAGTAAAGCCTTGTGGAACAGCAAACAGCCAAATTCGGGCATCTTTAAAGCTATTCATGAGGTTTTATAGTTATTCCATTAAACATAATTAGTAAAGCCCTGAGGAGCAGCAAACAGCCAACTCTTGGCCTCCTTAAAGCTATTCATAAGACTTTATAGTTATTCCATTAACCATAATAAGTAAAGCCTTGTGGAACAGCAAACAGCCAAATTCGGGCATCTTTAAAGCTATTCATGAGGTTTTATAGTTATTCCATTAAACATAATTAGTAAAGCCCTGAGGAGCAGCAAACAGTCAACTCTTGACCTCCTTAAAGCTATTCATAAGGCTTTATAGTTATTCCATTAACCATAATAAGTAAAGCCTTGTGGAACAGCAAACAGCCAAACTTGGGCATCTTTAAAGCTATTCATAAGGCTTTATAGTTTATTCAACTAAACATAATTAGTAAAGCCCTGAGGAGCAGCAAACAGCCAACTCTGGGCCTCCTTAAAGCTATTCATAAGGCTTTACAGTTATTCCATTAACCATAATAAGTAAAGGCTTGGGGAACAGCAAACAGCCAAATTCGGGCATCTTTATAGCTATTCATGAGGTTTTATAGTTATTCCATTAAACATAATTAGTAAAGCCCTGCGGAGCAGCAAACAGCCAACTCTTGGCCTCCTTAAAGCTGTTCATAAGGCTTTATAGTTATTCCATTAACCATAATAAGTAAAGCCTTGTGGGACAGCAAACAGCCAAATTTGGGCATCTTTAAAGCTATTCATAGGGCTTTATAGTTATTCAACTAAACATAATTAGTAAAGCCCTGAGGAGCAGCAAACAGCCAACTCTTGGCCTCCTTAAAGCTGTTCATAAGGCTTTATAGTTATTACATTAACCAAAATTAGTAAAGCTCTACGGAACAGCAGACACCCAACTTCGGGCATTTTTAAAGCTATTTATAAAGCTTTATAGTTATTCCATTTGCTATAATAAAGCCTTGGAGCAGCAAACAGCCAACTTCGGGCATCTTTAAAGCTATTCATAAGGCTTTATACTTATTTTATTAACTCCTGGTTACGCCCATAGACTGCTTCACAGAGAATCTTTACGAGTTTTGGAGATTTCAGGCTTGGAGGTTTACGTGAAGATTCTCTTTCCAAGCATTAAATATGATCCCTCTCTTCTCACTAAATGAAGATTTCACGTTCCCCGTGCAACTTCTGGTTCGACATTTTTCTACTCTCTAACGACTTTAATATGTCACCAAAAGACGAAAATTTTGCTATTATTCCACAGCTGGGATTCAGTTCCTTACATCTACTGAATTTAATTTTTGAAATTGCTACACAGGCTTTTCTAAATTGAAAATACTTTAGAAATGGGCTGAGAAACGTTGAAAAATTACAATTTTTCCTGTTTTTCAAGCAAGTTTTAATCCGTCCCGAAGAACAAGTCTAAATAATACCATAATTCTGGCTAGGTAAATAAATAGATCTGAGACTAATGATTCCGCTTATATAAGCACCTAATCTTTTTGGTACAATTTACAGCCATAGGTTTGTCAGAAAATCGCTTGTTCAACTGGGAACATACACCTTAAAGAAGCTATTTAGTAAATCTCTTCAAACCAGCACCAGAACTTCATAGAAAGTTTCATAGGGAACATACATCTTAAAATAGCTATTTAGTAAATATCTTCAAACCAGCACCAGGACTTCATAGAAAGTTTCATAGGGAAAATACATCTTAAAGAAGCTATTTAGTAAATATATTCAAACCAGCACCAGAACTTCATAGAAAGTTTCATAGGGAATATACACCCTAAAGAAGCTATTTAGTAAACCTCTTCAAACCAGCACCAGAACTTCTAACATCAAGTGGTTGACAAAATTATTCGTAAGACCACTAAGCCATCTTTGGTTATTAATAACAGGATTTTGTCCAGGTCCGGTAAGATCTGGCCTTACGAAGCTTTACAGTATCTTGTCAATACCATACTATTCCGGCCAAAGTTAGCACGAATTGTACCTTGAGCTCAAGTGAAGAAACATTCTGAGGTGTTTGGAAGATTAAAGTCAGAAATTACAACCGAAACCAAGTTCTCTATAAGCATTAGGCTATAGATTTATTGTGAGAAAATGGTTAATCTAGTCTTAAACTGCTTTTACACACGGATTTTGTGGTCAGGCCAAGGGCATATCAAGGATTAAATTATGGTGAATAAGGTGGAGTTTATAAAAATAAAACTTTAAAAACGCATCAAAACCTTGCATATATGCATTTTTGTTACTTTTTTACGAGTAGGGCAAAATTATGGAGGGAGGTTCCAATCCTGCCCCTCCTCCCCCGGGTACAGCCATGGGTCTAGCCATCCCCCAAGACTGAGTTGCTAGGTACACCCCATGCATACGTAATATACACCATTACTAATAATATGGTAGTAATAAATAATTAAACAATTATAACTAGATTCATTGTTATAACAATCCCGTATTTTGAAATAAGAGATTTTTCGTCCAATTAGTTGACGTATCTGTTACAATTTGTATCAAGGAAAGCTTTTTCTTGGAATTTAGATTTCTCCAATACTGGAAAAAGGCCAATAATAACTGAGCTATCCAAACAAGGTTAATCTACGAAAAAAATGAAAACTGGTAATTCGATAGGCAATTTACTGCTACTAAATAAGCCTCTTAGATGTCAAATCCTTTTGTTAATTGCTCAGATACATTGAAATTCTAGGATATGATTGAATATATCCTCACATTCTTCATTATGTTCATATGGATACTCCATAAAAATAAAAATTAATAATGTGGACTTACACATTCACAAAAAAAAAAAAAAAAAAAAAAAAAAAAAAAAAAAAAAAAAAATCTTACACAGAAAAAAGAAATGTAGTAGAACACCTACTGCTAGTCACTATGTTCGAGCTGAGAAAGAAATATTACATGAAGACAAGTTTTATCCCTCGGAAATTAATTGGCTACTCACATCTTATTACAATTAACTCTCGATTATCCGCAGAATAGGGCGGCGTGAGTACCACGAATAATTGAATTTCATGGATAATCCACATATTAAAACAAGAGCTATGAGCTCATATGGCACTTGTGACGAGGCAAGAAGAGCTAAGAGCCAAGAGCTCATATGGTATGAGCTCTAACAAAATTCTAAGAATCAATAGATTGATTTAAGAGGAAAATCAGAGGCTTAATGCCGGTCAGGATTTAAAATAAGAGCTCTGAGTCACGGTGTCCTTTTAAATATCAAAATTCATTAAGTTCTGATCACCCACTCGTAAGTTACAAATACCTCATTTTTTCAAATTTTTCCTCTCCCTTTAGCCCCCAGATGTTCGAATCGGGGAAAACGACTTTATCAAGTCAATTTGTGCAGCTCCCTGACACGACTACCAATTTTCATCGTCTTAGCACGTCCAGATGAACCAAAACTCGCCAAAGCACTGAGCCCCTCCCCCCAACTCCCCAAAAGAGAGCGAATCCAGTACGGTTACGTCAATCACGTATCTACGACATTTGCTTATTCTATCCACCAAGCTTCATCCCGATTCCTCCACTCTAAGCGTTTTCCAAGAATTCCGATTTCCCCCTCCAACTACCCCAATGTCAACAGATCTGGTCGGGATTTGAAATAGGAGCTCTGAGACATGAATTCCTTCTAGATATTAAATTTTATTAAAATCAGGTCACCCGTTCTTAAGTTAAAAATACCTAAATTTTTTTAATTCTTCCAAATTAACATCCCCCAGCTTCTCCAAAGAGAACGGATCCGTTCCAATTATGTCAATCGCGTATCTAGAACTTGTGCTTATTCTTGCCATCGAGTTTCATCCTGATCTCCCCGCTGTAATCGTTTTTAAAGTTTTCCTATTTCCCCCTCCAACTGTCCCGAATATTACCGGCTAAGGTCGGGATTTAAAATTTAGAAGGACAAGAGATCTTTCTAAATGTGAAATTTCATTAAGATCCGATCATCCATTCGTAAGTTAAATATACCTAATTTTTTTCAATTTTTCCTATGTCAAAAGATCTGGTCGGGATCAAAACAGTCCGTGGTAACGAACTGTAGTAAGGAGCGACCCGGCTCAATAGTAAACGAAACTCTAAAAAACGGAATTTCGATGCTAAAAGATATATCAAAAGAATCGGATTTTTATGCTGATTTCAAATATATAAGTTTCATCAAGTTTAGTTATTGTCATCCAAAGTTACGAGCCTGAGAAAATTTGCCTTATTTTGGAAAATAGGGGGTAACACCCCCTAAAAGTCATAGGATCTTAACAAAAATTACACCATCGCATTCAGCGTATCAGAGAACCCTATAGAAAAAATTTCAAGGTCCAATCTACAAAAATGTGGAATTTCGTATTTTTTGCAAGAAGACAAATCACGGGTGCGTGTTTATTTGTTTTTTGTTTTTTTGTTTTTTTTTTCCAGGGGTCATCGTATCGACCAAGTAGTCCTAGAGTGTTGCAAGAGGGCTCATTCTAACGGAAATGAAAAGTTCTAGTGCCCTTTTTAAGTAACCAAAAAATTGGAGGGCACCTAGGCCCCCTCCCACGCTCATTTTTTTCCCAAAGTCAACGGATCAAAATTTTGAGATAGCCATTTTGTTCCGCATAGTCGAAAACCATAATAACTATGTCTTTGGGGATGACTTACCCCCCACAGTCCCTGGAGGAGGGGCTGCAAGTTACAAACTTTGACCAATGTTTACATACAGTAATGGTTACTGGGAAGTGTACCGACGTTATCAGGGGGATTTTTTTGGTTTGGGTGTGGGGTTCAGGGGAGGGGGCTATATGGGAGGATCTTTCCTTGGAGGAATATTTCATGGGGGAAGAGAAATTCAATGAAAAGGGCGCAGGACTTTCTAGCATTACTATAAAAAAAAAACAATGAAAATATAACATGAAAAAGTTTTTTCAATTGAAAGTAAGGAGAAGCACTAAAACTTAAAAAGGAACAGAGATTATTACGCATATGAGGGGTTCTAAAAATACTTTAGCATAAAGAGCGAGGTATTTAGGAGGAGATAAACACTTCACTCTTTATGCTAAATTTTTTTAAATAATTTCAACTATTTATTCCACGGCCTTTCTGATTCAGGGGTCATTCTTAAAGAATTGGGATAAAACAAGATTTAGTGTGAAGAGCGAGGTATTAACGAGGGGACCAACCCCCTCATATATATAATCAAAAATATAAGAATATAAAAGTTTGTTACGTAAGTTAATTCTTAAGTTACGTATTTTTTTTTTACTAATAAAACGTTCGTTAAAAATAAAAGATCTAGTTGCCTTTTTAAGTAACCGAAAAACTGGACGGCAACAAGAACTCCTTCCCCATCCCTTATTTCTCAAAATCGTCTGATCAAAACTAAGAGAAAGCCATTTAGCCAAAAAAAGAATTAATATGCAAATTTCATTTTAATAATTTATGTACGGAGAGCCAAAATCAGTCATGCATTAATTAAAAAACTTTCAGAAATTAAATAAAAAAACAAGTTTTTTTAAATGAAAGTAAGGAGCGACATTAAAACTTAAAACGAACAGAAAATACTCCGTATATGAAAGGGGCTTTTCCTCCTCGACACCCCGCTCCTTGCACTAAAGTTTGATTCTTTCTCGCAACTCTACTTTTTAAAACAATAAAAAACTTTAGCGTAAGGAGCGGGGTGTCGAGGAGGAAAAGCCCCTTTCATATACGGAGTAATTTCTGTTCGTTTTAAGTTTTAATGTCGCTCCTTACTTTCATTTAAAAAAACTTGTTTTTTTATTTAATTTGAAATAAGAGCTAAGAGACATGAATTCCTTCTAAATATCAAATTTCATTAAATTCCGATTACCTATTCGTAAGATGAAAATACCCAAATTTTCACGTGTTCCAAGAATTCCAGTTTACCCCTCCAACTCCCCCCAATGTCACAGGATCTGGTCGGAATTTAAAATAAGAGCTTTAAAGCACAAGATCCTTCAAAATATTAAATTTCATTAAGATCTGGTCACCCGTTCGTAAGTTACAAATACCTCATTTTCCGAATTACCCCCCCCCCAACTCCACCAAAGAGAGCGGACCCGGTCCGGTTATGTCAGTCACATATCTTAGACTTGTTTTATGGCACTTGGTATTAACCAAGTGACATATAGCAATCGCAAATTCTGTCAGTCTGTCTGTCTGTCGGTCCCGGTTTTGCTACTTTTGGCACTTCCAGGTAAGCTAAGACGATGAAATTTGGCAGGCGTATCAGAGACCAGACCAAATTAAATTGGAAAAAATTGTTTTTCTCGATTTAACCAACTGCAGGGGGAGTGGGGGGCCCGTTAATTCGGAAAAAATAGAAAAATTGAAGTATTTTTAACTTACGAATGGTTGATCAGATCTTAATGAAATTTGATGTTTGGAAGGATATCGTGTCTCAGAGCTGTTATTTTAAATCCCAACCGGATCTGGTGACATTGGGGGGGAGTTGGGAGGGGGAAACCTAAAATCGTGGAAAACACTTAAGAGTGGAGGGATCGGGATGAAACTTGGTGGAAAAAAATAAGCACAAATCCTAGATACATGATTGACATAACCGGAACGGATCCGCTCTCTTTGGGGTAGTTGGTGGGGGGGGGGGTTAATTCTGAAAAAAATTAGAAAAAATGAGTTATTTTTAACTTAAGAACGGGTGATCGGATCTCAATGAAATTTTATATTTACAAGGATATCGTGTCTCAGAGCTCTTATTTTAAATCCCGACCGGATCTGGTGACAC
>NW_027067422.1:0-13230 GCF_032884065.1 Artemia franciscana | reverse complement strand
TCTATCTACTATTGATATCTATTTATTGAATAGTGAAAAAGTCTTTTCTAAAATGACGTCTTGCATATGACTCATAGAAATAGTAGATAGACTAGCTAGAATCAGAATCAAACAGAAAGTTTGATTCTAGATTCAAATAGATTTGAATCTATTTATTGAATAGTGAAAAAGTCTTTCTAAAATGACGTCTTGCATATGACTCATAGAAATAGTAGATAAACTAGCTAGAATCAATAGATTAGAATTCTAGAACCATATGCAAGACGTCCCATACGAACTAGTGCTATTCTATTGATTCTATTAGAATCAAACAGAAAGTTTGATTCTAGATTCAAATAGATTTGAATCTATTTATTGAATAGTGAAAAAGTCATTTCTAAAATGACGTCTTGCATATGACTCATAGAAATAGGAGACAGTCATATGTAGACGTCATCATAAAATGACGTCTTGCATATGACTCATAGAAATAGTAGATAGACTAGCTAGAATCAAACTTTCACTGTTCTATCTACTATTGATACTAGCTGGTCTAGAATCAATAGATTAGAATTCTAGAACCATATGCAAGACGTCACATACGAACTAGTGCTATTCTATTGATTCTATTAGAATCAAACAGAAGTTTGATTCTAGATTCAAATAGATTTGAATCTATTTATTGAATAGTGAAAAAGTCTCTTTCTAAAATGACGTCTTGCATATGACTCATAGAAATAGTAGATAGACTAGCTAGAATCAATAGATTGAAATTCTAGAACCATATGCAAGACGTCACATACGAACTAGTGCTATTCTATTGATTCTAATTAGAATCAAACAGAAAGTTTGATTCTAGATTCAAATAGATTTGAATCTATTTATTGAATAGTGAAAAAGTCTTTTCTAAAATGACGTCTTGCATATGACTCATAGAAATAGTAGATAGACTAGCTAGGAATCAAACTTTCACTGTTCTATCTACTATTGATTCTAGATGGTCTAGAATCAATAGATTAGAATTCTAGAACCATATGCAAGACGTCACATACGAACTAGTGCTATTCTATTGATTCTATTAGAATCAAACAGAAAGTTTGATTCTAGATTCAAATAGATTTGAATCTATTTATTGAATAGTGAAAAAGTCTTTTCTAAAATGACGTCTTGCATATGACTCATAGAAATAGTAGATAGACTAGCTAGAATCAATAGATTAGAATTCTAGAACCATATGCAAGACGTCACATACGAACTAGTGCTATTCTATTGATTCTATTAGAATCAAACAGAAAGTTTGATTCTAGATTCAAATAGATTTGAATCTATTTATTGAATAGTGAAAAAGTCTTTTCTAAAATGACGTCTTGCATATGACTCATAGAAATAGTAGATAGACTAGCTAGAATCGAACTTTCACTGTTCTTTCTACTATTGATTCTAGCTGGTCTAGAATCAATAGATTAGAATTCTAGAACCATATGCAAGACGTCACATACGAACTAGTGCTATTCTATTGATTCTATTAGAATCAAACAGAAAGTTTGATTCTAGATCAAATAGATTTGAATCTATTTATTTAATAGTGAAAAAGTCTTTTCTAAAATGACATCTTGCATATGACTCATAGAAATAGTAGATAGACTAGCTAGAATCAATAGATTAGAATTCTAGAACCATATGCAAGACGTCACATACGAACTAGTGCTATTCTATTGATTCTATTAGAATCAAACAGAAAGTTTGATTCTAGATTCAATTGATTTGAATCTATTTATTGAATAGTGAAAAGTCTTTTCTAAAATGACGTCTTGCATATGACTCATAGAAATAGTAGATAGACTAGCTAGAATCAAACTTTCATTGTTCTATCTACTGTTGATTCTAGCTTGTCTAGAATCAATAGATTAGAATTCTAGAACCATATGCAAGACGTCACATACGAACTAGTGCTATTCTATTCATTCTATTAGAATCAAACAGAAAGCTTGATTCTAGATTCAAATAGATTTGATCTATTTATTGAATAGTGAAAAAGTCTTTTCTAAATGACCGTCTTGCATATGACTCATAGAAATAGTAGATAGACTAGCCAGAATCAATAGATTAGAATTCTAGAACCATATGCAAGACGTCACATACGAACTAGTGCTATTCTATTGATTCTATTAGAATCAAACAGAAAGTTTGATTCTAGATTCAAATAGATTTGAATCTATTTATTGAACAGTGAAAAAGTCTTTTCTAAAATGACGTCTTGCATATGACTCATAGAAATAGTAGATAGACTAGCTAGAATCAATAGATTAGAATTCTAGTACCATATGCAAGACGTCACATACGAACTAGTGCTATTCTATTGATTCTATTAGAATCAAACAGAAAGTTTGATTCTAGATTCAAATAGATTTGAATCTATTTATTGAATAGTGAAAAAGTCTTTTCTAAAATGACGTCTTGCATATGACTCATAGAAATAGTAGATAGACTAGCTAGAATCAAACTTTCACTGTTCTATCTACTATTGATTCTAGCTGGTCTAGAATCAATAGATTAGAATTCTAGAACCATATGCAAGACGTCACATACGAACTAGTGCTATTCTATTGATTCTATTACAATCAAACAGAAAGTTTGATTCTAGATTCAAATAGATTTGAATCTATTTATTGAATAGTGAAAAAGTCTTTTCTAAAATGACGTCTTGCATATGACTCATAGAAACAGTAGATAGACTAGCTAGAATCAATAGATTAGAATTCTAAAACCATATGCAAGACGTCACATACGAACTAGTGCTATTCTATTGATTCAATTAGAATCAAACAGAAAGTTTGATTCTAGATTCAAATAGATTTGAATCTATTTATTGAATAGTGAAAAAGTCTTTTCTAAAATGACGTCTTGCATATGACTCATAGAAATAGTAGATAGACTAGCTAGAATCAAACTCTCACTGTTCTATCTACTATTATATATATCTAGAATCAATAGATATCTAGCTGGTCTAGAATCAATAGATTAGAATTCTAGAACCATATGCAAGACGTCACATACGAACTAGTGCTATTCTATTGATTCTATTAGAATCAAACAGAAAGTTTGATTCTAGATTCAAATAGATTTGAATCTATTTATTGAATAGGGAAAAAGTCTTTTCTAAAATGACGTCTTGCATATGACTCATAGAAATAGTAGATAGACTAGCTAGAATCAATAGATTAGAATTCTAGAACCATATGCAAGACGTCACATACGAACTAGTGCTATTCTATTGATTCTATTAGAATCAAACAGAAAGTTTGATTCTAGATTCAAATAGATTTGAATCTATTTATTGAATAGTGAAAAAGTCTTTTCTAAAATGACGTCTTGCATATGACTCATAGAAATAGTAGATAGACTAGCTAGAATCAAACTTTCACTGTTCTATCTACTATTGATTCTAGCTGGTCTAGAATCAATAGATTAGAATTCTAGAACCATATGCAAGACGTCTCATACGAACTAGTGCTATTCTATTGATTCTATTAGAATCAAACAGAAAGTTTGATTCTAGATTCAAATAGATTTGAATCTATTTATTGAATAGTGAAAAAGTCTTTTCTAAAATGACTTCTTGCATATGACTCATAGAAACAGTAGATAGACTAGCTAGAATCAATAGATTAGAATTCTAGAACCATATGCAAGACGTCACATACGAACTAGTGCTATTCTATTGATTCTATTAGAATCAAACAGAAAGTTTGATTCTAGATTCAAATAGATTTGAATCTATTTATTGAATAGTGAAAAAGTCTTTTCTAAAATGACGTCTTGCATATGACTCATAGAAATGGTAGATAGACTAGCTAGAATCAAACTTTCACTGTTCTATCTACTATTGATTCTAGCTGGTCTAGAATCAATAGATTAGAATTCTAGAACCATATGCAAGACGTCACATACGAACTAGTGCTATTCTATTGATTCTATTAGAATCAAACAGAAAGTTTGATTCTAGATTCAAATAGATTTGAATCTATTTATTGAATAGTGAAAAAGTCTTTTCTAAAATGACGTCTTGCATATGACTCATAGAAATAGTAGATAGACTAGCTAGAATCAAACTTTCACTGTTCTATCTACTATTGATTCTAGCTGGTCTAGAATCAATAGATTAGAATTCTAGAACCATATGCAAGACGTCACATACGAACTAGTGCTATTCTATTGATTCTATTAGAATCAAACAGAAAGTTTGATTCTAGATTCAAATAGATTTGAATCTATTTATTGAATAGTGAAAAAGTCTTTTCTAAAATGACGTCTTGCATATGACTCATAGAAATAGTAGATAGACTAGCTAGAATCAAACTTTCACTGTTCTATCTACTATTGATTCTAGCTGGTCTAGAATCAATAGATTAGAATTCTAGAACCATATGCAAGACGTCACATACGAACTAGTGCTATTCTATTGATTCTATTAGAGTCAAACAGAAAGTTTGATTCTAGATTCAAATAGATTTGAATCTATTTATTGAATAGTGAAAAAGTCTTTTCTAAAATGACGTCTTGCATATGACTCATAGAAATAGTAGATAGACTAGCTAGAATCAATAGATTAGAATTCTAGAACCATATGCAAGACGTCACATACGAACTAGTGCTATTCTATTGATTCTATTAGAATCAAACAGAAAGTTTGATTCTAGATTCAAATAGATTTGAATCTATTTATTGAATAGTGAAAAAGTCTTTTCTAAAATGACGTCTTGCATATGACTCATAGAAAAGTAGACAGTCATATGCAGACGTCATCATAAAATGACGTCTTGCATATGACTCATAGAAATAGTAGATAGACTAGCTAGAATCAAACTTTCACTGTTCTATCTACTATTGATTCTAGCTGGTCTAGATCAATAGATTAGAATTCTAGAACCATATGCAAGACGTCACATACGAACTAGTGCTATTCTATTGATTCTATTAGAATCAAACAGAAAGTTTGATTCTAGATTCAAATAGATTTGAATCTATTTATTGAATAGTGAAAAAGTCTTTTCTAAAATGACGTCTTGCATATGACTCATAGAAATAGTAGATAGACTAGCTAGAATCAATAGATTAGAATTCTAGAACCATATGCAAGACGTCACATACGAACTAGTGCTATTCTATTGATTCTATTAGAATCAAACAGAAAGTTTGATTCTAGATTCAAATAGATTTGAATCTATTTATTGAATAGTGAAAAAGTCTTTTCTAAAATGACGTCTTGCATATGACTCATAGAAATAGTAGATAGACTAGCTAGAATCAAACTTTCACTGTTCTATCTACTATTGATTCTAGCTGGTCTAGAATCAATAGATTAGAATTCTAGAACCATATGCAAGACGTCACATACGAACTAGTGCTATTCTATTGATTCTATTAGAATCAAACAGAAAGTTTGATTCTAGATTCAAATAGATTTGAATCTATTTATTGAATAGTGAAAAAGTCTTTTCTAAAATGACGTCTTGCATATGACTCATAGAAATAGTAGATAGACTAGCTAGAATCAATAGATTAGAATTCTAGAACCATATGCAAGACGTCACATACGAACTAGTGCTATTCTATTGATTCTATTAGAATCAAACAGAAAGTTTGATTCTAGATTCAAATAGATTTGAATCTATTTATTGAATAGTGAAAAAGTCTTTTCTAAAATGACGTCTTGCATATGACTTATAGAAATAGTAGATAGACTAGCTAGAATCAATAGATTAGAATTTCTAGAACCATATGCAAGACGTCACATACGAACTAGTGCTATTCTATTGATTCTATTAGAATCAAACAGAAGTTTGATTCTAGATTCAAATAGATTTGAATCTATTTATTGAATAGTGAAAAAGTCTTTTCTAAAATGACGTCTTGCATATGACTCATAGAAATAGTAGATAGACTAGCTAGAATCAAACTTTCACTGTTATCTACTATTGATTCTAGCTGGTCTAGAATCAATAGATTAGAATTCTAGAACCATATGCAAGACGTCACATACGAACTAGTGCTATTCTATTGATTCTATTAGAATCAAACAGAAAAGTTTGATTCTAGATTCAAATAGATTTGAATCTATTTATTGAATAGTGAAAAAGTCTTTTCTAAAATGACGTCTTGCATATGACTCATAGAAATAGTAGATAGACTAGCTAGAATCAAACTTTCACTGTTCTATCTACTATTGATTCTAGCTGGTCTAGAATCAATAGATTAGAATTCTAGAACATATGCAAGACGTCACATACGAACTAGTGCTATTCTATTGATTCTATTAGAATCAAACAGAAAGTTTGATTCTAGATTCAAATAGATTTGAATCTATTTATTGAATAGTGAAAAAGTCTTTTCTAAAATGACGTCTTGCATATGACTCATAGAAATAGTAGATAGACTAGCTAGAATCAATAGATTAGAATTCTAGAACCATATGCAAGACGTCACATACGAACTAGTGCTATTCTATTGATTCTATTAGAATCAAACACAAAGTTTGATTCTAGATTCAAATAGATTTGAATCTATTTATTGAATAGTGAAAAAGTCTTTTCTAAAATGACGTCTTGCATATGACTCATAGAAATAGTAGATAGACTAGCTAGAATCAAACTTTCACTGTTCTATCTACTATTGATTCTAGCTGGTCTAGAATCAATAGATTAGAATTCTAGAACCATATGCAAGACGTCACATACGAACTAGTGCTATTCTATTGATTCTATTAGAATCAAACAGAAAGTTTGATTCTAGATTCAAATAGATTTGAATCTATTTATTGAATAGTGAAAAAGTCTTTTCTAAAATGACGTCTTGCATATGACTCATAGAAATAGTAGATAGACTAGCTAGAATCAATAGATTAGAATTCTAGAACCATATGCAAGACGTCACATACGAACTAGTGCTATTCTATTGATTCTATTAGAATCAAACAGAAAGTTTGATTCTAGATTCAAATAGATTTGAATCTATTTATTGAATAGTGAAAAAGTCTTTTCTAAAATGACGTCTTGCATATGACTCATATAAATAGTAGATAGACTAGCTAGAATCAAACTTTCACTGTTCTATCTACTATTGATTCTAGCTGGTCTAGAATCAATAGATTAGAATTCTAGAACCATATGCAAGACGTCACATACGAACTAGTGCTATTCTATTGATTCTATTAGAATCAAACAGAAAGTTTGATTCTAGATTCAAATAGATTTGAATCTATTTATTGAATAGTGAAAAAGTCTTTTCTAAAATGACGTCTTGCATATGACTCATAGAAATAGTAGATAGACTAGCTAGAATCAATAGATTAGAATTCTAGAACCATATGCAAGACGTCACATACGAACTAGTGCTATTCTATTGATTCTATTAGAATCAAACAGAAAGTTTGATTCTAGATTCAAATAGATTTGAATCTATTTATTGAATAGTGAAAAAGTCTTTTCTAAAATGACGTCTTGCATATGACTCATAGAAATAGTAGATAGACTAGCTAGAATCAAACTTTCACTGTTCTATCTACTATTGATTCTAGCTGGTCTAGAATCAATAGATTAGAATTCTAGAACCATATGCAAGACGTCACATACGAACTAGTGCTATTCTATTGATTCTATTAGAATCAAACAGAAAGTTTGATTCTAGATTCAAATAGATTTGAATCTATTTATTGAATAGTGAAAAAGTCTTTTCTAAAATGACGTCTTGCATATGACTCATAGAAATAGTAGATAGACTAGCTAGAATCAATAGATTAGAATTCTAGAACCATATGCAAGACGTCACATACGAACTAGTGCTATTCTATTGATTCTATTAGAATCAAACAGAAAGTTTGATTCTAGATTCAAATAGATTTGAATCTATTTATTGAATAGTGAAAAAGTCTTTTCTAAAATGACGTCTTGCATATGACTCATAGAAATAGTAGATAGACTAGCTAGAATCAAACTTTCACTGTTCTATCTACTATTGATTCTAGCTGGTCTAGAATCAATAGATTAGAATTCTAGAACCATATGCAAGACGTCACATACGAACTAGTGCTATTCTATTGATTCTATTAGAATCAAACAGAAAGTTTGATTCTAGATTCAAATAGATTTGAATCTATTTATTGAATAGTGAAAAAGTCTTTTCTAAAATGACGTCTTGCATATGACTCATAGAAATAGTAGATAGACTAGCTAGAATCAAACTTTCACTGTTCTATCTACTATTGATTCTAGCTGGTCTAGAATCAATAGATTAGAATTCTAGAACCATATGCAAGACGTCACATACGAACTAGTGCTATTCTATTGATTCTATTAGAATCAAACAGAAAGTTTGATTCTAGATTCAAATAGATTTGAATCTATTTATTGAATAGTGAAAAAGTCTTTTCTAAAATGACGTCTTGCATATGACTCATAGAAATAGTAGATAGACTAGCTAGAATCAAACTTTCACTGTTCTATTTACTATTGATTCTAGCTGGTCTAGAATCAATAGATTAGAATTCTAGAACCATATGCAAGACGTCACATACGAACTAGTGCTATTCTATTGATTCTATTAGAATCAAACAGAAAGTTTGATTCTAGATTCAAATAGATTTGAATCTATTTATTGAATAGTGAAAAAGTCTTTTCTAAAATGACGTCTTGCATATGACTCATAGAAATAGTAGATAGACTAGCTAGAATCAATAGATTAGAATTTAGAACCATATGCAAGACGTCACATACGAACTAGTGCTATTCTATTGATTCTATTAGAATCAAACAGAAAGTTTGATTCTAGATTCAAATAGATTTGAATCTATTTATTGAATAGTGAAAAAGTCTTTTCTAAAATGACGTCTTGCATATGACTCATAGAAATAGTAGATAGACTAGCTAGAATCAAACTTTCACTGTTCTATCTACTATTGATTTAGCTGGTCTAGAATCAATAGATTGGAATTCTAGAACCATATGCAAGACGTCACATACGAACTAGTGCTATTCTATTGATTCTATTAGAATCAAACAGAAAGTTTGATTCTAGATTCAAATAGATTTGAATCTATTTATTGAATAGTGAAAAAGTCTTTTCTAAAATGACGTCTTGCATATGACTCATAGAAATAGTAGATAGACTAGCTAGAATCAATAGATTAGAATTCTAGAACCATATGCAAGACGTCACATACGAACTAGTGCTATTCTATTGATTCTATTAGAATCAAACGGAAAGTTTGATTCTAGATTCAAATAGATTTGAATCTATTTATTGAATAGTGAAAAAGTCTTTTCTAAAATGACGTCTTGCATATGACTCATAGAAATAGTAGATAGACTAGCTAGAATCAAATAGATAGACTAGTCTAGAATCAATAGATTAGAATTCTAGAACCATATGCAAGACGTCACATACGAACTAGTGCTATTCTATTGATTCTATTAGAATCAAACAGAAAGTTTGATTCTAGATTCAAATAGATTTGAATCTATTTATTGAATAGTGAAAAAGTCTTTTCTAAAATGACGTCTTGCATATGACTCATAGAAATAGTAGATAGACTAGCTAGAATCAATAGATTAGAATTCTAGAACCATATGCAAGACGTCACATACGAACTAGTGCTATTCTATTGATTCTATTAGAATCAAACAGAAAGTTTGATTCTAGATTCAAATAGATTTGAATCTATTTATTGAATAGTGAAAAAGTCTTTTCTAAAATGACGTCTTGCATATGACTCATAGAAATAGTAGATAGACTGGCTAGAATCAAACTTTCACTGTTCTATCTACTATTGATTCTAGCTGGTCTAGAATCAATAGATTAGAATTCTAGAACCATATGCAAGACGTCACATACGAACTAGTGCTATTCTATTGATTCTATTAGAATCAAACAGAAAGTTTGATTCTAGATTCAAATAGATTTGAATCTATTTATTGAATAGTGAAAAGGTCTTTTCTAAAATGACGTCTTGCATATGACTCATAGAAATAGTAGATAGACTAGCTAGAATCAAACTTTCACTGTTCTATCTACTATTGATTCTATGGTCTAGAATCAATAGATTAGAATTCTAGAACCATATGCAAGACGTCACATACGAACTAGTGCTATTCTATTGATTCTATTAGAATCAAACAGAAAGTTTGATTCTAGATTCAAATAGATTTGAATCTATTTATTGAATAGTGAAAAAGTCTTTTCTAAAATGACGTCTTGCATATGACTCATAGAAATAGTAGATAGACTAGCTAGAATCAAACTTTCACTGTTCTATCTACTATTGATTCTAGCTGGTCTAGAATCAATAGATTAGAATTCTAGAACCATATGCAAGACGTCACATACGAACTAGTGCTATTCTATTGATTCTATTAGAATCAAACAGCAAGTTTGATTCTAGATTCAAATAGATTTGAATCTATTTATTGAATAGTGAAAATTTTCTAAAATGACGTCTTGCATATGACTCATAGAAAGCTAGTAGATAGACTAGCTAGAATCAATAGATTAGAATCCTAGAACCATATGCAAGACGTCACATACGAACTAGTGCTATTCTATTGATTCTATTAGAATCAAACAGCAAGTTTGATTCTAGATTCAAATAGATTTGAATCTATTTATTGAATAGTGAAAAAGTCTTTTCTAAAATGACGTCTTGCATATAACTCACAGAAATAGTAGATAGACTAGCTAGACTGTTCTATCTACTATTGATTCTAGCTGGTCTAGAATCAATAGATTAGAATTCTAGAACCATATGCAAGACGTCACATACGAACTAGTGCTATTCTATTGATTCTATTAGAATCAAACAGAAAGTTTGATTCTAGATTCAAATAGATTTGAATCTATTTATTGAATAGTGAAAAAGTCTTTTCTAAAATGACGTCTTGCATATGACTCATAGAAATAGTAGAGCTAGACTAGCTAGAATCAATAGATTAGAATTCTAGAACCATATGCAAGACGTCACATACGAACTAGTGCTATTCTATTGATTCTATTAGAATCAAACAGAAAGTTTGATTCTAGATTCAAATAGATTTGAATCTATTTATTGAATAGTGAAAAAGTCTTTTCTAAAATGACGTCTTGCATATGACTCATAGAAATAGTAGATAGACTATAGAATCAAACTTTCACTGTTCTATCTACTATTGATTCTACTGGTCTAGAATCAATAGATTAGAATTCTAGAACCATATGCAAGACGTCACATACGAACTAGTGCTATTCTATTGATTCTATTAGAATCAAACAGAAAGTTTGATTCTAGATTCAAATAGATTTGAATCTATTTATTGAATAGTGAAAAAGTCTTTTCTAAAATGACGTCTTGCATATGACTCATAGAGATAGTAGATAGACTAGCTAGAATCAATAGATTAGAATTCTAGAACCATATGCAAGACGTCACATACGAACTAGTGCTATTCTATTGATTCTATTAGAATCAAACAGAAAGTTTGATTCTAGATTCAAATAGATTTGAATCTATTTATTGAATAGTGAAAAAGTCTTTTCTAAAATGACGTCTTGCATATGACTCATAGAGATAGTAGATAGACTAGCTAGAATCAATAGATTAGAATTCTAGAACCATATGCAAGACGTCACATACGAACTAGTGCTATTCTATTGATTCTATTAGATCAAACAGAAAGTTTGATTCTAGATTCAAATAGATTTGAATCTATTTATTGAATAGTGAAAAAGTCTTTTCTAAAATGACGTCTTGCATATGACTCATAGAAATAGTAGATAGACTAGCTAGAATCAATAGATTAGAATTCTAGAACCATATGCAAGACGTCACATACGAACTAGTGCTATTCTATTGATTCTATTAGAATCAAACAGAAAGTTTGATTCTAGATTCAAATAGATTTGAATCTATTTATTGAATAGTGAAAAAGTCTTTTCTAAAATGACGTCTTGCATATGACTCACAGAAATAGTAGATAGACTAGCTAGAATCAATAGATTAGAATTCTAGAACCATATGCAAGACGTCACATACGAACTAGTGCTATTCTATTGATTCTATTAGAATCAAACAGAAAGTTTGATTCTAGATTCAAATAGATTTGAATCTATTTATTGAATAGTGAAAAAGTCTTTTCTAAAATGACGTCTTGCATATGACTCATAGAAATAGTAGATAGACTAGCTAGAATCAAACTTTCACTGTTCTATCTACTATTTATTCTAGCTGGTCTAGAATCAATAGATTAGAATTCTAGAACCATATGCAAGACGTCACATACGAACTAGTGCTATTCTATTGATTCTATTAGAATCAAACAGAAAGTTTGATTCTAGATTCAAATAGATTTGAATCTATTTATTGAATAGTGAAAAAGTCTTTTCTAAAATGACGTCTTGCATATGACTCATAGAAATAGATAGACTAGCTAGAATCAAACTTTCACTGTTCTATCTACTAGATTCTAGCAGTCTAGAATCAATAGATTAGAATTCTAGAACCATATGCAAGACGTCACATACGAACTAGTGCTATTCTATTGATTCTATTAGAATCAAACAGAAAGTTTGATTCTAGATTCAAATAGATTTGAATCTATTTATTGAATAGTGAAAAAGTCTTTTCTAAAATGACGTCTTGCATATGACTCATAGAAATAGTAGATAGACTAGCTAGAATCAATAGATTAGAATTCTAGAACCATATGCAAGACGTCACATACGAACTAGTGCTATTCTATTGATTCTATTAGAATCAAACAGAAAGTTTGATTCTAGATTCAAATAGATTTGAATCTATTTATTGAATAGTGAAAAAGTCTTTTCTAAAATGACGTCTTGCATAGTAGATAGACTCATAGAAATAGTAGATAGACTAGCTAGAATCAATAGATTAGAATTCTAGAACCATATGCAAGACGTCACATACGAACTAGTGCTATTCTATTGATTCTATTAGAATCAAACAGAAAGTTTGATTCTAGATTCAAATAGATTTGAATCTATTTATTGAATAGTGAAAAAGTCTTTTCTAAAATGACGTCTTGCATATGACTCATAGAAATAGTAGATAGACTAGCTAGAATCAAACTTTCACTGTTCTATCTACTATTGATTCTAGCTGGTCTAGAATCAATAGATTAGAATTCTAGAACCATATGCAAGACGTCACATACGAACTAGTGCTATTCTATTGATTCTATTAGAATCAAACAGAAAGTTTGATTC
>NW_027067421.1:0-13229 GCF_032884065.1 Artemia franciscana | reverse complement strand
ACAAAGATAAAATGTCTAAAAACAAAGAAATAAAAAAAACAATATTTGTATACTCCATTTGATTCAGTCTGTATATATTATTTTAAATCTATATATATATATATATATATATATATATATATATATATATATATATATATATATATATATATATATCTATATATATAAAAATAAGTTGTCTGTCTGTGGATGTGTGGATGGATGTGTGGATGGATGTGTCAGGTGACGTCACCTGAAAAAACTGGATTAGGTGACGTCAAAACTGAAAAAACTAAAAAAAGGCAAAAACTACAAAAAAAACTAAAAACTAATAAAAAAAATAAAAAAGCTAAAAAACTAAACAAACTATAAAGGTAAAAACCAATAAAAAACTAAAAAAAAAACTGAAAAAACTAAAAAAAGGCAAAAACTACAAAAAAAAACTAAAAACTAATAAAAAAAGTAAAAAAGCTAAAAAACTAAAAAAACTAAAAAAACTAAAAAAAGGTAAAAAACTAAAAAAAATAAAAAATAAAAAAAACTAAAAAAAAGGAAAAAACTGAAAAATAAGCTAAAATAAAGGTAAAAACCAATAAAAAACTAAAAAAAAAAGGAAAAAACTAATAAATGACGACACTCAAAGAGAAAGCGACCAGGACAAAAGGAATGTTCGATTAGCAATCAACAAAGCACCGGGACACAGGGAGTATAAATGACGACCAGGACATAAGTAAAAAAAAAAACTATCTATATATATAAAAATAAGTTGTCTGTGGATCTGTGGATCGTGGATCAGGTGACGTCACCTGAAAAAACTGGATCAGGTGACGTCAAAACTGAAAAAACTAAAAAAAGGCAAAAACTACAAAAAAAACTAAAAACTAATAAAAAAAATAAAAAAGCTAAAAAACTAAAAAAACTAAAAAAAGGCAAAAACTACAAAAAAAACTAAAAACTAATAAAAAAGCTAAAAAACTAAAAAAACTAAAAAAAAGGCAAAAACTACAAAAAAACTAAAAACTAATAAAAAAAATAAAAAAGCTAAAAAACTAAAAAAACTAAAAAAACTAAAAAAAGGTAAAAAACTAAAAAAACTAAAAACTAAAAAAAAACTAAAAAAGGTAAAAACTAAAAGAACTAAAAAAGAAAAAAATAAATGACGACACTCAAAGAGAAAGCGACCAGGACAAAAGGAATGTTCGATTAGCAATCAACAAAGCACCGGGACACATGGAGTATAAATGACGACCAGGACACAAGTAAAAAAAAAAATTAACAAAACTAAAAAGAAGGTTAAAACTACAAAAAAACTAAAAAGAAAAAAAAAACTAAAAACTAATAAAAAAACTAAAAAATCTAAAAATCTAAATAAACTAAAAAAGAAAAAAAAAGGAAAAAAATAAAGGAGAAAAACAAAACTAAAAAACGAATGTATATACAGACCGGTACACCGGGATACAAATGACGACCGGGACACAGGGAATATAAATAACGACCGGGACACAGGGACACAACTACAACGGGGACACCGGGGGAAACAGGGGGATATAAATGACGACCGGGACAAAAAAACTAAAAAGAAATAAAAACTAAAAACTAATAAAAAAAACTAAAAAATCTAAAAATCTAAATAAGCTAAAAAAGAAAAAAAAAGGAAAAAAATAAAGGAGAAAAACAAAACTAAAAAACGAATGTATATACAGACCGGGACACCGGGATACAAATGATGACCGGGACCCGGGACACAGGGAATATAAATGACGACCGGGACACAGGGACACAACTACAACGGGGACACCGGGGGAAACAGGGGGATGTAAATGACGACCGGGACACCGGGACAGGGAATGGTCGATTAGCAATCACCATCAACAAAGCTCATGGGCAATCATTAGAATCATGAGGTATAGATCTGAATACAGATTGTTTTCCCATGGACCATTATATGTTGCATGTTCAAGAGTCGGTAAACCTGACAATCTATTTATATGCAAAGACAATGGGACAGCAAAGAATGTTGTATATTCGCAAGTTTTACGTAGTTAAAACCATATATATATATATATATCTATATTCACAGGTGGGACATAGGGACACAACTACAATGGCGCGTAACTATTATGGCGCGTAACGACTTACGCGCGCGGGGGGGCTTGGGGGGGGCGCGAAGCGCCCCCACCAACTAGGTGTTGGGGTGGCGCGAAGCGCCACCCCAACAGCTAGTATATATATATATATATATATATATATATATATACTAGCTGTTGGGGTGGCGCTTCGCGCCACCCCAACACCTAGTTGGTGGGGGCGCTTCGCGCCCCCCCCAAGCCCCCCCGCGCGCGTAAGTCGTTACGCGCCATAATAGTTACGCGCCATTGTAGTTGTGTCCCTATGTCCCACCTGTGAATATAGATATATATATATATATATGGTTTTAACTACGTAAAACTTGCGAATATACAACATTCTTTGCTGTCCCATTGTCTTTGCATATAAATAGATTGTCAGGTTATCCCCCTGTTTCCCCCGGTGTCCCCGTTGTAGTTGTGTCCCTGTGTCCCGGTCGTCATTTATATTCCCTGTGTCCCGCGTCCCGGTCATCATTTGTATCCCGGTGTCCCGGTCTGTATATACATTCGTTTTTTAGTTTTGTTTTTCTCCTTTATTTTTTTCCTTTTTTTTTCTTTTTTAGCTTATTTAGATTTTTAGATTTTTTAGTTTTTTTTATTAGTTTTTAGTTTTTATTTCTTTTTAGTTTTTTTGTCCCGGTCGTCATTTATATCCCCCTGTTTCCCCCGGTGTCCCCGTTGTAGTTGTGTCCCTGTGTCCCGGTCGTTATTTATATTCCCTGTGTCCCGGTCGTCATTTGTATCCCGGTGTACCGGTCTGTATATACATTCGTTTTTTAGTTTTGTTTTTCTCCTTTATTTTTTTCCTTTTTTTTTCTTTTTTAGTTTATTTAGATTTTTAGATTTTTTAGTTTTTTTATTAGTTTTTAGTTTTTTTTTCTTTTTAGTTTTTTTGTAGTTTTTACCTTCTTTTTAGTTTTGTTAATTTTTTTTTTTACTTGTGTCCTGGTCGTCATTTATACTCCCTGTGTCCCGGTGCTTTGTTGATTGCTAATCGAACATTCCTTTTGTCCTGGTCGCTTTCTCTTTGAGTGTCGTCATTTATTTTTTTCTTTTTTAGTTCTTTTAGTTTTTACCTTTTTTAGTTTTTTTTTAGTTTTTAGTTTTTTTAGTTTTTTACCTTTTTTTAGTTTTTTTAGTTTTTTAGCTTTTTTATTTTTTTTATTAGTTTTTAGTTTTTTTGTAGTTTTTGCCTTTTTTTTTAGTTTTTTGTCCTGGTCGCTTTCTCTTTGAGTGTCGTCATTTATTAGTTTTTTCCTTTTTTTTTTAGTTTTTTATTGGTTTTTACCTTTATTTTAGCTTATTTTTCAGTTTTTTCCTTTTTTTTAGTTTTTTTTTATTTTTTTTTTTTTTAGTTTTTTACCTTTTTTTAGTTTTTTTAGTTTTTTTAGTTTTTTAGCTTTTTTACTTTTTTTATTAGTTTTTAGTTTTTTTTTGTAGTTTTTGCCTTTTTTTAGTTTTTTCAGTTTTTTTTTTAGTTTTTTATTGGTTTTTACCTTTATAGTTTTTTTAGTTTTTTAGCTTTTTTATTTTTTTTATTAGTTTTTAGTTTTTTTTGTAGTTTTTGCCTTTTTTTAGTTTTTTCAGTTTTGACGTCACCTAATCCAGTTTTTTCAGGTGACGTCACCTGACACATCCATCCACACATCCATCCATCCATCCATCCACAGACAACTTATTTTTATATATATAGATATATATATATATATCTTATTATCTATTATTTATATAAAAATAAGTTGTCTGTCTGTGGATGGATCAGGTGACGTCACCTGAAAAAACTGGATCAGGTGACGTCAAAACTGAAAAAACTAAAAAAAGGCAAAAACTACAAAAAAACCTAAAAACTAATAAAAAAAATAAAAAAGCTAAAAAACTAAAAAAAACTATAAAGGTAAAAACCAATAAAAAACTAAAAAAAAAACTGAAAAAACTAAAAAAAGGCAAAAACTACAAAAAAAACTAAAAACTAATAAAAAAAGTAAAAATGCTAAAAAACTAAAAAAACTAAAAAAACTAAAAAAAGGTAAAAAACTAAAAAAAATAAAAAATGAAAAAAAACTAAAAAAAAGGAAAAAACTGAAAAATAAGCTAAAATAAAGGTAAAAACCAATAAAAAACTAAAAAGAAAAAAAGGAAAAAACTAATAAATGACGACACTCAAAGAGAAAGCGACCAGGACAAAAGGAATGTTCGATTAGCAATCAACAAAGCACCGGGACACAGGGAGTATAAATGACGACCAGGACATAAGTAAAAAAAAAAAACTATCTATATATATAAAAATAAGTTGTCTGTGGATCTGTGGATCGTGGATCAGGTGACGTCACCTGAAAAAACTGGATCAGGTGACGTCAAAACTGAAAAAACTAAAAAAAGGCAAAAACTACAAAAAAAACTAAAAAATAATAAAAAAAATAAAAAAGCTAAAAAACTAAAAAAACTAAAAAAAGGCAAAAACTACAAAAAAAACTAAAAACTAATAAAAAAGCTAAAAAACTAAAAAAAAACTAAAAAAAAGGCAAAAACTACAAAAAAAAACTAAAAACTAATAAAAACAATAAAAAAGCTAAAAAACTAAAAAAACTAAAAAAAGGTAAAAAACTAAAAAAACTAAAAACTAAAAAAAAACTAAACAAAAGGAAAAAACTGAAAAATAAGCTAAAATAAAGGTAAAAACCAATAAAAAACTAAAAAAAAAAAACTGAAAAAACTAAAAAAGGCAAAAACTACAAAAAAACTAAAAACTAATAAAAAAAGTAAAAAAACTAAAAAACTAAAAAAACTAAAAAAACTAAAAAAAGGTAAAAAACTAAAAAAAATAAAAAATAAAAAAAAACTAAAAAAAAAGGAAAAAACTGAAAAATAAGCTAACATAAAGGTAAAAACCAATAAAAAACTAAAAAGAAAAAAAGGAAAAAACTAAAAAAAATTTTCATCTAAAAAACTAAAAAAAACTAAAAAAGGTAAAAACTAAAAGAACTAAAAAAGAAAAAAATAAATGACGACACTCAAAGAGAAAGCGACCAGGACAAAAGGAATGTTCGATTAGCAATCGACACTCAAAGAGAAAGCGACCAGGACAAAAGGAATGTTCGATTAGCAATCAACAAAGCACCGGGACACAGGGAGTATAAATGACGACCAGGACATAAGTAAAAAAAAAAATTAACAAAACTAAAAAGAAGGTAAAAACTACAAAAAAACTAAAAAGAAAAAAAAACTAAAAACTAATAAAAAAACTAAAAAATCTAAAAATCTAAATAAACTAAAAAAGAAAAAAAAAGGAAAAAAATAAAGGAGAAAAACAAAACTAAAAAACGAATGTATATACAGACCGGTACACCGGGATACAAATGACGACCGGGACACAGGGAATATAAATGACGACCGGGACACAGGGACACAACTACAACGGGGACACCGGGGGAAACAGGGGGATATAAATGACGACCGGGACAAAAAAACTAAAAAGAAAAAAAAACTAAAAACTAATAAAAAAACTAAAAAATCTAAAAATCTAAATAAGCTAAAAAAGAAAAAAAAAGGAAAAAAATAAAGGAGAAAAACAAAACTAAAAAACGAATGTATATACAGACCGGGACACCGGGATACAAATGACGACCGGGACACAGGGAATATAAATGACGACCGGGACACAACTACAACGGGGACACCGGGGGAAACAGGGGGATGTAAATGACGACCGGGACACCGGGACAGGGAATGGTCGATTAGCAATAACCATCAACAAAGCTCAAGGGCAATCATTAGAATCATGAGGTATAGATCTGAATACAGATTGTTTTCCCATGGACCATTATATGTTGCATGTTCAAGAGTCGGTAAACCTGACAATCTATTTATATGCAAAGACAATGGGACAGCAAAGAATGTTGTATATTCGCAAGTTTTACGTAGTTAAAACCATATATATATATCTATCTATATTCACAGGTGGGACATAGGGACACAACTACAATGGCGCGTCACTATTATGGCGCGTAACGACTTGCGCGCGCGGGGGGGCTTGGGGGGGGGGCGCGAAGCGCCCCCACCAACTAGGTGCTGGGGTGGCGCGAAGCGCCACCCCAACAGCTAGTATATATATATATATATATATATATATATATATATATATATATATATATATATATATATATATATATACTAGCTGTTGGGGTGGTGCTTCGTGCCACCCCAACACCTAGTTGGTGGGGGTGCTCCCCCCCAACCCTTCCCGCGCGCGTAAGTCATTCCGCGCCATTGTAGTTGTGTCCCTGTGTCCCACATATATATTGTATATATATATATATATATATATATATATATATATATATATATATATATATATATATATATATATATATATATATATATATATATATATATATATATATATATATATATATATATATATATATATATATATATATATATATATATATATATATATATATATATATATATATATATATATATATATATATATATATATATATACTAGCTATTGGGAAGGCGCTTCGCCCCCCCCCAAGCCCCCCCGTGCGCGTAAGTCGTTACGCGCCATTGTAGTTGTGTCCCTGTGTCCCACCTGTGAATAGAGATAGATAGATATATATATGTTTTTAACTACGTAAAACATGCGAATATACAACATTCTTCGCTATCCCATTGTCTGTGCATATAAATAGATTGTCAGGTTTACTGACTCTTGAACATGCAACATATAATTGTCCATGGGAAAAACAATCCGTATTCAGATCTATACCTCATTATTCTAATGATGTGTCCCTGTGTCCCGGTCGTCATTTATATTTCCTGTGTCCCGGTCGTCATTTGTGTCTCGGTATCCCAGTTTGTAATTTCTCTTTGAGTGTCCCGGTCGTCATTTGTATTCCCTGTGTCCCGGTGTCCCGGTCGTCATTTGTGTCCCGGTCTGTAATTTCTATTCGAACAATCCCTGTGTCCCGGTCGTCATTTATATATCCCGCCTGTGCCCCCAGCGTCCCCGTTGTAGTTATGTCCCTATGTCCCGGTCGTCATTTATATTTCCTGTGTCCCGGTCGTGATTTGTGTCCGGGTGTCCCAGTCTTTAATTTCTCTTTGAGGTTCCCGGTCGTCATTTATATTCCCTGTGTCCCGGTATTTAATTTCATCAGTTGACGAACATGACGTCAGTCGACAAACAACGTCATGACGCATACAGCTTAATCCTTGTAATTACGTCAGTCGACAAACATGACGTCAGTCGACACACAAACATGACGTTACTCGACACACACAGACAACTTATTTTTATATATATACTAGCTGTTGGGGTGGCGCTTCGCGCCACCCCAACACCTAGTTGGTGGGGCGCTTCGCGCCCCCCCAAGCCCCCCCGCGCGCGTAAGTCGTTACGCGCCATATTAGTTACGCGCCATTGTAGTTGTGTCCCTGTGTCCCACCTGTGAATAGAGATAGATGTAAACATATGTTTTTAACTACGTAAAACATGCGAATATACAACATTCTTCGCTGTCCCATTGTCTGTGCATATAAATAGATTGTCAGGTTTACTGACTCTTGAACATGCAACATATAATTGTCCATGGGAAAAACAATCCGTATTCAGATCTATACCTCATTATTCTAATGATGTGTCCCTGTGTTCCGGTCGTCATTTATATTCCCTGTGTCCCGGTCGTCATTTGTGTCCCGGTGTCCCAGTTTGTAATTTCTCTTTGAGTGTCCTGGTCGTCATTTATATTCCCTGTGTCCCGGTCGTCATTTGTGTCCCGGTCTGTAATTTCTATTCGAACAATCCCTGTGTCCCGGTCGTCATTTATATATCCCGCCTGTGCCCCCGGCGTCCCCGTTGTAGTTGTGTCCCTGTGTCCCGGTCGTCATTTATATTCCCTGTGTCCCGGTCGTGATTTGTGTCCGGGTGTCCCAGTCTGTAATTTCTCTTTGAGGTTCCCGGTCGTCACTTATATTCCCTCTGTCTCGGTCTAATGACGTCACCGTCAAAGCAAAAATGACGACAACTAATTTCATGACGTCAGCCGACACAGAAACATGACGTCACCTGATCCACAGATCCACAGACAGACAACTTATTTTTATATAGATAGATATCTATATATATAAAAATAAGTTGTCTGTGTGTGGATCTGTGGATCAGGTGACGTCATGTTTGTCCGCATATGACGTCTGAATTATTTCACACTAATACAAAAGAAGAAAAAAACTGTGGATCTGTGGATCAGGTGACGATCCACAAAAAAGGTAAAAAACTAAAAACTAAAAAAAAAACTGAAAAAACTAAAAAAAAAGGCAAAAACTACAAAAAAAAAACCTAAAAACTAATAAAAAAAATAAAAAAGCTAAAAAACTAAAAAAACTAAAAAACTAAAAAAACTAAAAACTAAAAAAAAAACTTAAAAAAAGGAAAAAACTGAAAAATAGAAAGAAAAAAAGGAAAAAAACTAAAAAAAATTTTCATCTAAAAAACTAAAAAAAAACTAAAAAAGGTAAAAACTAAAAGAACTAAAAAAGAAAAAAAAAACTAAAAAAAGGAAAAAACTGAAAAATAAAGGAGAAACAATCTAAATAAATGACGACACTCAAAGAGAAAGCGACCGAGACAAAAGGAATGTTCGATTAGCAATCAACAAAGCACCGGGACACAGGGAGTATAAATGACGACGACCGGGACACAGGGACATAACTACAAAGGGGACGCCGGGGTGCACAGGGGGATATATAAATGAATAAAATTAAGAATAAAATAAAAAAAAATAAAAAAGATAAAAACTAAAAAAAAAGTAAAAAGAAAAAACGAAAAAAACTAAAAAAGCTAAAAAAAAGGTAAAAACCAATAAAAAACTAAAAAGAAAAAAAGGAAAAAAAAACTAAAAACTAAAAAAAAACTTAAAAAAAAGGAAAAAACTGAAAAATAGAAGAGAAAAAGAAAACTAATAAAATTAAGAATAAAAATAAAAAAAATAAAAAAGATAAAAACTAAAAAAAAAGTAAAAAGAAAAAACGAAAAAAACTAAAAAAGCTAAAAAAAAAGGTAAAAACCAATAAAAAACTAAAAAGAAAAAAAGGAAAAAAACTAAAAAAAATTTTCATCTAAAAAACTAAAAAAAACTAAAAAAGGTAAAAACTAAAAGAACTAAAAAAGAAAAAAAACTAAAAAAAAGGAAAAAAACTGAAAAATAAAGGAGAAACAATCTAAATAAATGACGACACTCAAAGAGAAAGCGACCGGGACAAAAGGAATGTTCGATTAGCAATCAACAAAGCACCGGGACACAGGGAGTATAAATGACGACGACCGGGACACAGGGACATAACTACAGAGGGGACGCCGGGGTGCACAGGGGGATATATAAATGACGATGGCGACTCAGGGAATGGTCGATTCACAGGTGGGACATCGGGACACAACTACAATGGCGCGTAACTAATATGGCGCGTAACGACTTACGCGCGCGGGGGGGCTTGGGGGGGGGGGCGCGAAGCGCCCCCACCAACTAGGTGTTGGGGTGGCGCTTCGCGCCACCCCAACAGCTAGTATATTATATATATATTATAGACTTTCACAAACCTTGCCCTGATAGAGTAGAATTCAAATACATAGACCATTTTCAATGGTGTATATATAGGCAGATGCCTGAACCAAGCGAGACTAGAGTGACATCTATAAACAGCACAAGCGATACATGAGTATTTGGAATAAAATGCGCTGAACATTCAATTTTGCCACTTAATTGAAACAAAACATGTGCCCCATATGTAGGAAAAACTGAGAAAGTTTCAACAGTCGAAAAAATACTCGCTTTTTGACTAATTAATGTGTATAATTGAGAATTTATTGGATTAGTAGGTCTATTCATTAGCTTATTTTCACTTACTTTATTGCAAGAGTATTAATGAAAATATGCTTTTGTCTGCAGTAGTAACTTACAATTTGAAATACAACTACAGCAATCAAAGAAAAGAGGTTTTACTGAATACAACCTAGCTTTTGACCTATAGTAAACATTGCTCCTTTTCAAAAACACTTATCCGTGAGTTATACTAGATCGAACATTCCCTGTGTCCCGGTCGTCATTTATCCCCCCTGTGGCCCCCGGTAGATAGATGCATATATATAGATAGTTAGTTTATTTTAGCCCACCATCAGAACAACAACATGGCGGAGTATAAAGAAAAAAAAATAAAAAGGAAAAAGAAAAGGGCGAAAAACAATACTTCAAGATTAAACGATTAGATTACATTCACTATATACATTCATAGCTCATATATGACGTGCAACGGCAGAAAATCATAAAGGTGCTTAAGGGCACCTTTTCTAGCATTAGTTTCCTGTTCTGCCACAGCGTCACGGGGATCTGGAATTTGATACTTATTCAAAAGGAATGAGTTTCTCTCGAATAGCGGTATGCATATCAAAAACTTCAAATATCTACAAAATGCGGACCTAACTTTTAGTCTCTCTGTTGTCCCTGTGTCCCGGTCGTCATTTATATTCCCTGTGTCCCGGTTATTTGTGTCCCGGTGTCCCAGTCTGTAATTTCTCCTTGAATATCCCGGTCGTCATTTATATTCCCTGTGACCTGGTGTTCCGGTCGTCATTTGTGTCCCCGTGTCCCGGTCTGTAATTTCGTCAGTCGACAAACATGACGTGAGTCGACAAACAACTTCATAACGGCATAATGCTCAATCCTTATAATGACGTCAGTCGACACACAAACATGACGTCAGTCAAAAGACAAACAACTTATCTTCTATATATATCTATATATCTTCTATATATATATATAAAAATAAGTTGTTTGTTTGTGTGTCTGTCGACTGACGTCATGTTTGTTTGTCGACTGACGTCATGTTTTTCGACTGACGTCATTATGAGGATTGAGCATTATTCTGTCATGAAGTTGTTTGTCGACTGACGTCATGTTTGTCGACTGACGTAATTACAGACCGGGACACAAATGACGACCGGGACACCAGGACACAGGGAATATAAATGACGACCGGGACACTCAAAGAGAAATTACAGACCGGGACACAAATGACGACCGGGACACCAGGACACAGGGAATATAAATGACGACCGGGACACTCAAAGAGAAATTACAGACCGGGACACAAATGACGACCGAGACACAGGAAATATAAATGACGAGCGGGACACAGGGACACAACTACAACGGGGACGCCGGGGGGGACAGGGGGGATATATAAATGACGACGGGGACACTGGGAATGTTCGATTAGCAATCACCATCAACAAAGCTCAAGGGCAAACATTAGAATAATGAAGTATAGATCTGAATACGGGTTGTTTTTCCCATGGACAATTATATGTTGCATGTTCAAGAGTCAGTAAACCTGACAATCTACTTATATGCACAGAATGGGACAGCGAAGAATGTTGTATATTCGCAAGTTTTACGTAATTAAAAACATATATATATATCTATCTATATTCACAGGTGGGACACAGGGACACAACTACAATGGCGCGTAACTAATATGGCGCGTGACGGCTTACGCGCGCGGGGGGGCTTTGGGGGGCGTGAAGCTGTTGGCCAACAGCTAGTTATATATATAAAATAAGCTGTTTGTTTGTGTGTCTTTTGACTGACGTCATGTTTGTGTGTCGACTGATGTCATGTTTGTCGACTGACGTCATTGTAAGGATTGAGCTGTATGTCGTCATGAAGTTGTCTGTCGTAATGTTTGTTATGACGGGGCTTAGTATATGACGTCATTATAAGTATTTAAGAAGATCGTTCAAAAAGAAATTTTTAATTGTAAAATGACTGAAGAACCTACAATGGCAACAGCCGAGGAAGCTGCTCAAAGAGTCTGTGCCAAAAGACTTGCGGGTAATAGAGAAAGTATGAAAAGAAAGCGTGCCGAGGAGTCACAACAACATTGCGAAAACAGGCTTAACGGTAAACGGCACTATACATGACACTTACCGTAGTGCATTTCAAGCTCTGAATTTATTGGAGAATGACCGACACTGGGATAACTGCATCAATGACGCGTGCGAAACGTCAACTCCAAGTCAAATTCGTGCATTGTTTGGAATCATACTAACAACTTGCTCTCCTTCAGCTCCTACAGAGTTATGGGAAAAATATAAATCGAAAATTTCCGAAGATATACTCCATCGAAAACGGTTAGAGACGTCAGATATGACTTTTGATTTTACATCAGAAATTTATAACTACACTTTAGTTATTATTGAAGATTTGTGCGTATGTATGGCAAACAAACTTCTTTAGGATTTGGGAATGCCTTCACCTAATCGTACCGCTGCTGTTTCGACATGTGTAGAATTGGATCGTGAACAAAGTTACAGCACGAGTGATCTATTGTCGTATGTACAAAATAACATTTCTAAGTTAAAGTCGGAGCAAAAAGACATTTATGATACGATAATGGATTGTGTCGATAACAACGTTGGAGAAATCTTCTTTTTGGATGCGCCAGGAGATACTGGTAAAACATTTGTGATAAAACTGATTCTGGCATCAATTCGATCAGAAAATGATATAGCGTTGGCAATTGCATCGTCCGGAATAGCCGCAACGTTGCTGCCTGGTGGAAGAACTGCTCATTCCGCTTTGAAATTGCCTTTGAATTTGCATTCTACAGAAACTCCCACGTGCAATATTTCCAAATCATCTGGGATGGGTAAAGTGTTGCAGCAATGCAAACTTATTATTTGGGACGAGTGCACAATGGCACACAAAAAATCGCTCGAGGCTCTGGATCAATCTTGAGAGATTTGCGAGGGAATTCGAAACCCTTTTGCAGCACATTAGTCTTGCATGCGGGAGATTTCAGGCAAACACTACCTATAATACCTATATCAACCACTGCAGACGAAATGAATGCTTGCCTGAAAAATTCTAATTTATGGGCACACGTAAAGACATTAAAATTAACTACAAATATGCGTGTCCGATTGCAAAACGATGACTCTGGTCAAACATTTTCATATCAATTGCTGGCAATTGGAAACGGAAAGCTCCCAGTAGACTCAATTTCAGGACGTATACAACTACCTGCTGAATTCTGTAATTTAGTGACGTCCAAAAATGAATTGAT
>NW_027067420.1:0-13235 GCF_032884065.1 Artemia franciscana | reverse complement strand
CTAATATCTTCATTTTTTCCACAGACAAAGCTATTATCCTCGAAAACTAAAACTTTTGACATAGGAAAAGAGCCTTTAATCACATTCTTTACCATGTGCAATCATAAAATAGTCTAATATCTTCATTTTTTCAACATACGTAGCTTTTACCCTCGAAAACTAAAACTTTTGAAATAGGAAAAGAGCCTTTAATCACATTCTTTACCATGTGCAATCATAAAATAGTCTAATATCTTCATTTTTTCCACAGACCTAGCTATTACCCTCAAAAACTAAAACTTTTGAAATAGGAAAAGAGCCTTTAATCACATTCTTTACCATATGGAATCATAAAATAGTCTAATATCTTCATTTTTTCAACATACGTAGCTATTACCCTCGAAAACTAAAACTTTTGAAATAGGAAAAGAGCCTTTAATCACATTCTTTACCATGTGCAATCATAGAATAGTCTAATATCTTCAATTGTCAACATACGTAGCTATTACCCTCGAAAACTAAAACTTTTGATATAGGATAAGAGCCTTTAATCACATTCTTTACCATTTGCAATCATAAAATAGTCTAATATCTTCTTTGTTCAACATACGTTGCTATTACCCTCGAAAACTAAAGGTTTTGAAATAGGAAAAGAGCCATTAATCACATTCTTTACCATATGCAATCATAAAATTGTCTAATATCTTCATTTTTTCCACAGAGCTAGCTATTACCCTCGAAAACTAAAACTTTTGAAATAGGAAAAGAGCCTTTAATCACATTCTTTACCATGTGCAATCATAAAAAAGTCTAATATCTTCATTTTTTCAACATAATTAGCTATTACCCTCGAAAACTAAAACTTTTGACATAGGAAAAGAGCCTTTAATCATATTCTTTACCATTTGCGATCATAAAATAGTCTAATATCTTCATTTTTTCAACATACGTAGCTATTACCCTCGAAAACTAAAACTTTTGAAATATGAAAAGAGCCTTTAATCACATTCTTTACCATTTGCAATCATTAAATAGTCCAATATCTTCATTTTTTTCAACATACGTAGCTATTACCCTCAAAACTAAAACTTTTGACATAGAAAAAGAGCCTTTAATCACATTCTTTACCATTTGCAATCATAAAATAGTCTAATATCTTCATTTTTTCAACATAATTAGCTATTACCCTCGAAAACTAAAACTTTTGACATAGGAAAAGAGCCTTTAATCACATTCTTTACCATTTGCGATCATAAAATAGTCTAATATCTTCATTTTTTCAACATACGTAGCTATTACCCTCGAAAACTAAAACTTTTGAAATATGAAAAGAGCCTTTAATCACATTCTTTACCATGTGCAATCATAAAATTGTCTAATATCTTCATTTTTTCCACAGACAAAGCTATTACCCTCGAAAACAAAAACTTTTGAAATAGGAAAAGAGCCTTTAATCACATTCTTTACCATGTGCAATCATAAAATTGTCTAATATCTTCATTTTTTCAACATACGTAGCTATTACCCTCGAAAACTAAAACTTTTGAAATAGGAAAAGAGCCTTTAATCACATTCTTTACCATGTGCAATCATAAAATAGTCTAAAATCTTCATTTTTTCAACATACGTAGCTATTACCCTCGAAAACTAAAACTTTTGACATAGGAAAAGAGCCTTTAATCACATTCTTTACCACTTGCATTCATAAAATAGTCTAAAATCTTCATTTTTTCAACATACGTAGCTATTACCCTCGAAAACTAAAACTTTTGAAATATTAAAAGAGCCTTTAATCACATTCTCTACCATGTGCAATCATAAAATAGTCTAATATCTTCATCTTTTCCAAAAACATAGCTATTACCCTCGAAAACTAAACTTTTGACATAGGAAAAGAGCCTTTAATCACATTCTTTACCATTTACAATCATAAAATAGTCTAATATCTTCATTTTTTCAACATACGTAGCTATTACCCTCGAAAACTAAAACTTTTGAAATAGGAAAAGAGCCTTTAATCACATTCTCTACCATTTGCAATCATAAAATAGTCTAATATCTTCATTTTTTCAACGTACGTAGCTATTACCCTCGAAAACTAAAACTTTTGAAATAGGAAAAGAGCCTTTAATCACATTCTTTACCATGTGCACTCATAAAATAGTCTAATATCTTCATTTTTTCCACAGACATAGCTATTACCCTCGAAAACTAAAACTTTTGAAATAGGAAAAGAGCCTTTAATCACATTCTTTACCATTTGCAATCATAAAATAGTCTCATATCTTCATTTTTTCAACATACGTAGCTATTACCCTCGAATACTAAAACTTTTGAAATAGGAAAAGATTTTCACGATTTCAAGATTCAAGATTTTATTTAAACTTCTGTACAACACACACAATATATATAAAAAAAGGGTCAAGCCGGAGACACAAGGTCGATTGACAAAGACCCGGTATAACAATATGGCACACCTATTTCACAGAAAAAAGAAACAAAAACAAATGCATAAAATAAATATCAATAAATCCACGACTCACCACTAGACGGGAACCCACCCACAAAACAACTGACACTCGGCAAATATCAATCCGAAAAACAAAACAAAACAGTGTGCAAGCGATGGTGACCGATGACTGGCAACTTATTTGAAAAAAAAATAATAATAAAAAAAAATAAAATGAGCCCACCTTATCAATATCAAACAAACAACTATTCACTTTAAGATTTTTTTTTTTATTACTGATTCTTGAATTTATTTATAAGGATAGAATGAAGTTGCCTTTTAATATGTGGGAGAGATTTACTGCAGTCAATATATGGTAGATAAAAATGCCATGAACCCATGATCGAAAAATATGGCGAGAACCGTGATATCTCAGTGGTTAATTTCAGGTACTGCATTCTCCATTTATTACGGGTTTCATAAACATGGTCAGGTTACTCAGGGAAAAAATTTCTCGTACGAAAGTACGGAGGCAGTTCTGAGCGGTAATAGGAAAAGAGCCTTTAATCACATTCTTTACCATGTGCAATCATAAAATTGTCTAATATCTTCATTTTTTCAACATACGTAGCTATTACCCTCGAAAACTAAAACTTTTGATATAGGAAAAGAGCCTTTAATCACATTCTTTACCATGTGCAATCATAAAATAGTCTAATATCTTCATTTTTTTTCACGGACATAGCTATTACCCTCGAAAACTAAAACTTTTGAAATAGGAAAAGAGCCTTTAATCACATTCTTTACCATGTGCAATCATAAAATTGTCTAATATCTTCATTTTTTCAACATACGTAGCTATTAACCTCGAAAACTAAAACTTTTGACATAGGAAAAGAGCCTTTAATCACATTCTTTACCATTTGCAATCATAAAATAGTCTAATATCTTCATTTTTTCAACATACGTAGCTATTACCCTCGAAAACTAAAACTTTTGAAATAGAAAAAGAGCCTTTAATCACAATCTTTACCATGTGCAATCATAAAATTGTCTAATATCTTCATTTTTTCAACATACGTAGCTATTACCCTCGAAAACTAAAACTTTTGAAATAGGAAAAGAGCCTTTAATCACATTCTTTACCATGTGCAATCATAAAATAGTCTAATATCTTCATTTTTTCAACATACGTAGCTATTACCCTCGAAAACTAAAACTTTTGACATAGGAAAAGAGCCTTTAATCACATTCTTTACCATGTGCAATCATAAAATAGTCTAATATTTTCATTTTTTCAAAATACGTAGCTATTACCCTCGAAAACTAAAACTTTTGAAATAGGAAAAGAGCCTTTAATCACAATCTTTACCATGTGCAATCATAAAATTGTCTAATATCTTCATTTTTTCCACAGACATAGCTATTACCCTCGAAAACTAAAACTTTTGAAATAGGAAAAGAGCCTTTAATCACATTCTTTACCATTTACAACCATAAAATAGTCTAATATCTTCATTTTTTCAACATACGTAGCTATTACCCTCGAAAACTAAAACTTTTGAAATAGGAAAAGAGCCTTTCATCACATTCTTTATCATTTGCAATCATAAAATAGTCTAATATCTTCATTTTTCAACATACGTAGCTATTACCCTCGAAAACTAAAACTTTTGACATAGGAAAAGAGCCTTTAATCACATTCTTTACCATTTGCAATCATAAAATAGTCTAATATCTTCATTTTTTCAACATACGTAGCTATTACCCGCGAAAACTAAAACTTTTGACATAGGAAAAGAGCCTTTAATCACATTCTTTACCATTTCCAGTCATAAAATAGTCTAATATCTTCATTTTTTCCACATACGTAGCTCTTACCCCCGAAAACTAAAACTTTTGCAATAGGAAAAGCGCCTTTAATCACATTCTTTACCATGTGCAATCATAAAATTGTCTAATATCTTCATTTTTTCCACAGACATAGCTATTACTCTCGAAAACTAAAACTTTTGAAATAGGAAAAGAGCCTTTAATCACATTCTTTACCATTTGCAATCATAAAATAGTCTAATATCTTCATTTTTTCAACATACGTAGCTATTACCCTCGAAAACTAAAACTTTTGAAATAGGAAAAGAGCCTTTAATCACATTCTTTACCATTTGCAATCATAAAATAGTCTAATATCTTCATTTTTTCAACATACGTAGCTATTACCCTCGAAAACTAAAACTTCTGAAATAGGAAAAGAGCCTTTAATAACATTCTTTACCATTTGCAATCATAAAATAGTCTAATATCTTCATTTCTTCAACATACGTAGCTTTTACCCTCGAAAACTAAAACTTTTGAAATAGGAAAAGAGCCTTTAATCACATTCTTTACCATGTGCAATCATAAAATAGTCTAATATCTTCATTTTTTCAACATATGTAGCTATTACCCTCGAAAACTAAAACTTTTGACATAGGAAAAGAGCCTTTAATCACATTCTTTACCATGTGCAATCATAAAATTGTCTAATATCTTCATTTTTTCAACATACGTAGCTATTACCCTCGAAAACTAAAACTTTTGACATAGGAAAAGAGCCTTTAATCACATTCTTTACCATTTGCAATCATAAAATAGTCTAATATCTTCATTTTTTCAACATACGTAGCTTTTACCCTCGAAAACTAAAACTTTTGAAATAGGAAAAGAGCCTTTAATCACATTCTTTACCGTTTGCAATCATAAAATAGTCTAATATCTTCATTTTTTCAACATACGTAGCTATTACCCTCGAAAACTAAGTCTTTTGACATAGGAAAAAAGCCTTTTATCACATTCTTTACCATTTGCAATCATAAAATAGTCTAATATCTTCATTTTTTCCACATACGTAGCTCTTACCCCCGAAAACTAAAACTTTTGAAATAGGAAAAGAGCCTTTAATAACATTCTTTACCATGTGCAATCATAAAATTGTCTAATATCTTCATTTTTTCCACAGACATAGCTATTACCCTCGAAAACTAAAAATTTTGAAATAGGAAAAGAGCCTTTAATCACATTCTTTACCATTTGCAATCATAAAATAGTCTAATATCTTCATTTTTTCAACATACGTAGCTATTACCCTCAAAAACTAAAACTTTTGACATAGGAAAAGAGCCTTTAATCACATTCTTTACCATTTGCAATCATAAAATAGTCTAATATCTTCATTTTTTCAACATACGTAGCTCTTACCCTCGAAAACTAAAACTTTTGAAATAGGAAAAGAGCCTTTAATCACATTCTTTACCATTTGCAATCATAAAATAGTCTAATATCTTCATTTTTTCAACATACGTAGCTATTACCCTCAAAAACTAAAACTTTTGACATAGGAAAAGAGCCTTTAATCACATTCTTTACCATTTGCAATCATAAAATAGTCTAATATCTTCATTTTTTCAACATATGTAGCTATTACCCTCGAAAACTAAAACTTTTGAAATAGGAAAAGAGCCTTTAATCACATTCTTTACCATGTGCAATCATAAAATAGTCTAATATCTTCATTTTTTCAACATACGTAGCTATTACCCACGAAAACTAAAACTTTTAACATAGGAAAAGAGCCTTTAATCACATTCTTTACCATTTGCAATCATAAAATAGTCTAATATCTTCATTTTTTCAACATACGTAGCTATTACGCTCAAAAACTAAAACTTTTGACATAGGAAAAGAGCCTTTAATCACATTCTTTACCATTTGCAATCATAAAATAGTCTAATATCTTCATTTCTTCAACATATGTAGCTATTACCCTCGAAAACTAAAACTTTTGACATAGGAAAAGAGCCTTTAATCACATTCTTTACCATGTGCAATCATAAAATTGTCTAATATCTTCATTTTTTCAACATACGTAGCTATTACCCTCGAAAACTAAAACTTTTGAAATAGGAAAAGAGCCTTTAATCACATTCTTTACCATGTGCAATCATAAAATAGTCTAATATCTTCATTTTTTCAACATACGTAGCTATTACCCATGAAAACTAAAACTTCTGACATAGGAAAAGAGCCTTTAATCACATTCTTTACCATTTGCAATCTTGAAATAGTCTAATATCTTCATTTTTTCAACATACGTAGCTATTACCCTCGAAAACTAAAACTTTTGAAATAGGAAAAAAACCTTTAATCACATTCTTTACCATGTGCAATCATAAAATAGTCTAATATCTTCATCTTTTCCACAGATATAGCTATTACCCTCGAAAACTAAACTTTTGACATAGGAAAAGAGCCTTTAATCACACTCTTTACCATTTGCAATCATAAAATAGTCTAATATCTTCATTTTTTCAACATACTTAGCTATTACCCTCGAAAACTAAAACTTTTGAAATAGGAAAAGAGCCTTTAAACACATTCTCTACCATTTGCAATCATAAAATAGTCTAATATCTTCATTTTTTCAACATACGTAGCTATTACCCTCGAAAACTAAAACTTTTGAAATAGGAAAAGAGCCTTTAATCACATTCTTTACCATTTGCAATCATAAAATAGTCTAATATCTTCATTTTTTCAACATATGTAGCTATTACCCTCGAAAACTAAAACTTTTGACATAGGAAAAGAGCCTTTAATCACATTCTTTACCATTTGCAATCATAAAATAGTCTAATATCTTCATTTTTTCCACATACGTAGCTCTTACCCCCGAAAACTAAAACTTTTGAAATAGGAAAAGAGCCTTTAATCACATTCTTTACCATTTGCAACCACAAAATAGTCTAATATCTTCATTTTTTCAACATACGTAGCTCTTACCCCCGAAAACTAAAACTTTCGAAATAGGAAAAGAGCCTTTTATCACATTCTTTACCATTTGCAATCATAAAATAGTCTAATATCTTCATCTTTTCAACATACGTAGCTATTACCCTCAAAAACTAAAGCTTTTGACATAGGAAAAGAGCCTTTAATCACATTCTTTACCATTTGCAATCATAAAATAGTCTAATATCTTCATTTTTTCAACATACGTAGCTATTACCCTCGAAAACTAAAACTTTTGACATAGGAAAAGAGCCTTTAATCACATTCTTTACCATTTGCAATCATAAAATAGTCTAATATCTTCATTTTTTCAACATACGTAGCTATTACCCTCGAAGACTAAAACTTTTGAAATAGGAAAAGAGCCTTTAATCACATTCTTTACCATGTGCAATCATAAAATTGTCGAATATCTTCATTTTTTCAACATACGTAGCTATTACCCTCGAAAACTAAAACTTTTGACATAGGAAAAGAGCCTTTAATCACATTCTTTACCATTTGCAATCATAAAATAGTCTAATATCTACATTTTTTCAACATACGTAGCTATTACCCTCGAAAACTAAAACTTTTGAAATAGGAAAAGAGCCTTTAATCACATTCTTTACCATGTGCAATCATAAAATAGTCTAATATCTTCATCTTTTCCACAGACATAGCTATTACCCTCGAAAACTAAACTTTTGACATAGGAAAAGAGCCTTTAATCACATTCTTTACCATTTGCAATCATAAAATAGTCTAATATCTTCATTTTTTCAACATACGTAGCTATTACCCTCGAAAACTAAAACTTTTGAAATAGGAAAAGAGCCTTTAATCACATTCTCTACCATTTGCAATCATAAAATAGTCTAATATCTTCATTTTTTCAACATACGTAGCTATTACCCTCGAAAACTAAAACGTTTGACATAGGAACAGAGCCTTTAATCACATTCTTTACCATCTGCAATCATAAAATAGTCTAATATCTCCATTTTTTCAACAAACGTAGCTATTACCCTCAAAAACTAAAACTTTTGAAATAGGAAAAGAGCCTTTAATCACATTCTTTACCATTTGCAATCATAAAATAGTCTAATATCTTCATTTTTTCAACATACGTAGCTATTACCCTCGAAAACTAAAACTTTTGACATAGGAAAAGAGCCTTTAATCACATTCTTTACCATTTGCAATCATAGAATAGTCTAATATCTTCATTTTTTCCACATACGTAGCTCTTACCCCCGAAAACTAAAACTTTTGAAATAGGAAAAGAGCCTTTAATCACATTCTTTACCATTTGCAACCACAAAATAGTCTAATATCTTCATCTTTTCAACATACGTAGCTCTTACCCCCGAAAACTAAAACTTTCGAAATAGGAAAAGAGCCTTTTATCACATTCTTTACCATTTGCAATCATAAAATAGTCTAATATCTTCATCTTTTTAACAAACGTAGCTATTACCCTCGAAAACTAAAGCTTTTGACATAGGAAAAGAGCCTTTAATCACATTCTTTACCATTTGCAATCATAAAATAGTCTAATTTCTTCATTTTTTAACATACGTAGCTATTACCCTCGAAAACTAAAACTTTTGAAATAGGAAAAGAGCCTTTAATCACATTCTTTACCATGTGCAATCATAAAATTGTCTAATATCTTCATTTTTTCCACAGACACAGCTATTACCCTCGAAAACTAAAACTTTTGAAATAGGAAAAGAGCCTTTAATCACATTCTTTACCATGTGCAATCATAAAATAGTCTAATATCTTCATTTTTTCCACAGACATAGCTATTACCCTCGAAAACTAAAACTTTTGAAATAGGAACAGAGACTTTAATCACTTTCTTTACCATGTGCAATCATAAATTAGTCTAATATCTTCATTTTTTCCACAGACATAGCTATTACCCTCAAAAACCAATACTTTTGAAATAGGAAAAGAATCTTTAATCACATTCTTTACCATTTGCAATCATAAAATAGTCTAATATCTTCATTTTTTCAACATACGTAGCTATTACCCTCGAAAACTAAAACTTTTGACATAGGAAAAGAGCCTTTAATCAAATTCTTTACCATTTGCAATCATAAAACTGTCTTTTTTCTTCATTTTTTCAACATACGTAGCTATTACCCTCGAAAACTAAAACTTTTGACATAGGAAAAGAACCTTTAATCACATTCTTTACCATGTGCACTCATAAAATAGTCTAATATCTTCATTTTTTCCACAGACATAGCTATTACCCTCGAAAACTAAAACTTTTGAAATAGGAAAAGAGCCTTTAATCACATTCTCTACCATTTGCAATCATAAAATAGTCTCATATTTTCATTTTTTCAACATACGTAGCTATTACCCTCGAAAACTAAAACTTTTGAAATAGGAAAAGATTTTCAAGATTTCAAGATTCAAGATTTTATTTAAACTTCTGTACAACACACACAATATATATAAAAAAAGGTCAAGCCGGAGACACAAGGTCGATTGACAAAGACCCGGTATAACAATATAGCACACCTATTTGGCAGAAAAAAGAAACAAAAACAAATGCATAAAATAAATATCAATAAATCCACGACTCACCACTAGACGGGAACCCACCCACAAAACAACTGACACTCGGCAAATATCAATCCGAAAAACAAAACAAAACAGTGTGCAAGCGAGGGTGACCGATGACTGGCAACTTATTTGAAAAAAAAATAATAATAAAAAAAAAATAAAATGAGCCCACCTTATCAATATCAAACAAACAACTATTCACTTTAAGATTTTCTTTTTATTGCTGATTCTTGAATTTATTTATAAGGATAGAATGAAGTTGCTTTTTAATATGTGGGAGAGATTTACTGCAGTCAATATATGGTAGATAAAAATGCCATGAACCCATGATCGAAAAATATGGCGAGAACCGTGATATCTCAGTGGTTAATTTCAGGTGCTGCATTCTCCATTTATTACGGGTTACATAAACATGGTCAGGTTGCTCAGGGAAAAAATTTCTCGTACGAAAGTACGGAGGCAGTTCTGAGTGGTAATAGGAAAAGAGCCTTTAATCACATTCTTTACCATGTGCAATCATAAAATTGTCTAATATCTTCATTTTTTCAACATACGTAGCTATTACCCTCGAAAACTAAAACTTTTGAAATAGGAAAAGAGCCTTTAATCACATTCTTTACCATGTGCAATCATAAAATTGTCTAATATCTTCATTTTTTCAACATACGTAGCTATTATCCTCGAAAACTAAAACTTTTGAAATAGAAAAAGAGCCTTTAATCACATTCTTTACCATTTGCAATCATAAAATAGTCTAATATCTTCATTTTTTCAACATACGTAGCTCTTACCCCCGAAAACTAAAACTTTTGAAATAGGAAAAGAGCCTTTAATCACATTCTTTACCATGTGCAATCATAAAATTGTCTAATATCTTCATTTTTTCCACAGACATAGCTATTACCCTCGAAAACTAAAAATTTTGAAATAGAAAAAGAGCCTTTAATCACATTCTTTACCATTTGCAATCATAAATAGTCTAATATCTTCATTTTTTCAACATACGTAGCTCTTACCCTCGAAAACTAAAACTTTTGAAATAGGAAAAGAGCCTTTAATCACATTCTTTACCATTTGCAATCATAAAATAGTCTAATATCTTCATTTTTTCAACATACGTAGCTATTACCCTCAAAAACTAAAACTTTTGACATAGGAAAAGATCCTTTAATCACATTCTTTACCATTTGCAATCATAAAATAGTCTAATATCTTCATTTTTTTCCACAGACAAAGCTATTACCCTCGAAAATTAAAACTTTTGAAATAGGAAAAGAGCCTTTAATCACATTCTTTACCATGTGCAATCATAAAATTGTCTAATATCTTCATTTTTTTCCACAGACATAGCTATTACCCTCGAAAACTAAAACTTTTGAAATAGGAAAAGAGCCTTTAATCACATTCTTTACCATTTACAACCATAAAATAGTCTAATATCTTCATTTTTTCAACATACGTAGCTCTTACCCCCAAAAACTAAAACTTTTAAAATAGGAAAAGAGCCTTTAATCACATTCTTTACCTTTTGCAATCATGAAATAGTCTAATATCTTCATTTTTTTCAACATACGTAGCTATTACCCTCGAAAACTAAAACTTTTGACATAGGAAAAGAGCCTTTAATCACATTCTTTACCATTTGCAATCATAAAATAGTCTAATATCTTTTTTTTTTCAACATACGTAGCTATTACCCTCGATAACTAAAACTTTTGAAATAGGAAAAGAGCCTTTAATCACATTCTTTACCATTTGCAATCATAAAATAGTCTAATATCTTCATTTTTTCAACATACGTAGCTATTACCCTCGAAAACTAAAACTTTTGACATAGGAAAAGAGCCTTTAATCACATTCTTTACCATTTGCAATCATAAAATAGTCTAATATCTTCATTTTTTCCACATATGTAGCTCTTACCCCCAAAAACTAAAACTTTTGAAATAGGAAAAGAGCCTTTAATCACATTCTTTACCATGTGCAATCATAAAATTGTCTAATATCTTCATTTTTTCCACAGACATAGCTATTACCCTCGAAAACTAAAACTTTTGAAATAGGAAAAGAGCCTTTAATCACATTCTTTACCATTTGCAATCATAAAATAGTCTAATATCTTCATTTTTTCAACATAAGTAGCTATTACCCTCGAAAACTAAAACTTTTGAAATAGGAAAAGAGGCTTTAATCACATTCTTTACCATTTGCAATCATAAAATAGTCTAATATCTTCATTTTTTCAACATACATAGCTCTTACCCCCCGAAAACTAAAACTTTTGAAATAGGAAAAGAGCCTTTAATCACATTCTTTACCATTTGCAATCATAAAATAGTCTAATATCTTCATTTTTTCAACATACGTAGCTATTACCCTCGAAAACTAAAACTTCTGAAATAGGAAAAGAGCCTTTAATCACATTCTTTACCATTTGCAATCATAAAATAGTCTAATATCTTCATTTTTTCAACATACGTAGCTATTACCCTCGAAAATTAAAACTTTTGAAATAGGAAAATAGCCTTTAATCACATTCTTTACCATGTGCAATCATAAAATAGTCTAATATCTTCATTTTTTCCACAGATATAGCTATTACCCTCGAAAAATAAAACTTTTGAAATAGGAAAAGAGCCTTTAATCACATTCTTTACCATTTGCAATCATAAAATAGTCTAATATCTTCATTTTTTCAACATACGTAGCTCTTACCCTCGAAAACTAAAACTTTTGAAATAGGAAAAAAGCCTTTAATCACATTCTTTACCATTTGCAATCATAAAATAGTCTAATATCTTCATTTTTTCAACATACGTAGCTATTACCCTCGAAAACTAAAACTTTTGACATAGGAAAAGAGCCTTTAATCACATTCTTTACCATTTGCAATCATAAAATAGTCTAATATCTTCATTTTTTCAACAGACCTAGCTATTACCCTCGAAAACTAAAACTTTTGAAATAGGAAAAGAGCCTTTAATCACATTCTTTACCATGTGCAATCATAAAATTGTCTAATATCTTCATTTTTTCAACATACGTAGCTATTACCCTTGAAAACTAAAACTTTTGACATAGGAAAAGAGCCTTTAATCACATTCTTTACCATTTGCAATCATAAAATAGTCTAAAATCTTCAGTTTTTCAACATACGTAGCTATTACCCTCGAAAACTAAAACTTTTGACATAGGAAAAGAGCCTTTAATCACATTCTTTACCATTTGCAATCATAAAATAGTCTAATATCTTCATTTTTTCAACATACGTAGCTATTACCCTCGAAAACTAAAACTTTTGAAATAGGAAAAGAGCCTTTAATCACATTCTTTACCATGTGCAATCATAAAATTGTCTAATTTCTTATTTTTTTCAACATAAGTAGCTATTACCCTCGAAAACTAAAACTTG
>NW_027067419.1:0-13216 GCF_032884065.1 Artemia franciscana | reverse complement strand
AGCTATTACCCTCGAAAACTAAAACTTTTGAAATAGGAAAAGAGCCTTTAATCACATTCTTTACCATGTGCAATCATAAAATAGTTTAATATCTTCATTTTTTCAACATACATAGCTATTACCCTCGAAAACTAAAACTTTTGACATAGGAAAAGAGCCTTCAATCACATTCTTTACCATTTGTAATCATAAAATATTCTAATATCTTCATTTTTTCAACATACGTAGCTATTACCATCGAAAACTAAAACGTTTGACATAGGAAAACAGTCTTTAATCACATTCTTTACCATTTGCAATCATAAAATAGTCTAATATCTTCATTTTTTCAACATACCTAGCTATTACCCTCGAAAACTAAAACTTTTGACATAGGAAAAAAGCCTTTAATCACATTCTTTACCATATGCAATCATAAAATAGTCTAATATCTTCATTTTTTCAACATACGTAGCTATTACCCTCGAAAACTAAAACTTTTGACATAGGAAAAGAGCCTTTAATCACATTCTTTACCATTTGCAATCATAAAATTGTCTAATATCTTCATTTTTTCAACATACGTAGCTATTACCCTCGAAAACTAAAACTTTTGAAATAGGAAAAGAGCCTTTAATCACATTCTTTATCATGTGCAATCATAAAATAGTCTAATATCTTCATTTTTTCAACATACGTAGTTATTACCCTTGAAAACTAAAACTTTTGAAATAGGAAAAGAGCCTTTAATCACATTCTTTACCATGTGCAATCATAAAAAAGTCTAATATCTTCATTTTTTCAACATACGTAGCTATTACCCTCGAAAAATAAAACTTTTGACATAGGAAAAGAGCCTTTAATCACATTCTTTACCATTTGCATTCATAAAATAGTCTAATATCTTCATTTTTTTTACATACGTAGCTATTACTCTCGAAAACTAAAACTTTTGACATAAGAAAAGAGCCTTTAATCACATTCTTTACCATTTGCATTCATAAAATAGTCTAATATCTTCATTTTTTTACATACGTATCTATTACCCTCGAAAACTAAAACTTTCGAAATAGGAAAAGAGCCTTTAATCACATTCTTTACCATTAGCAATCATAAAATATTCTAATATCTTCATTTTTTCAACATACGTAGCTATTACCCTCAAAAACTAAAACTTTTGACATAGGAAAAGAGCCTTTACTCACATTCTTTACCATTTGCAATCATAAAATTGTCTAATATCTTCATTTTTTCAACAAACGTAGCTATTACACTCGAAAAATAAAACTTTTGACATAGGAAAAGAGCCTTTAATCACATTCTTTACCATTTGCAATCATAAAATAGTCTAATATCTTCATTTTTTCAACATACGTAGCTATTACACTCGAAAAATAAAACTTTTGACATAGGAAAAGAGCCTTTAATCACATTCTTTACCATTTGCAATCATAAAATAGTCTAATATCTTCATTTTTTCAACATACGTAGCTATTACCCTCTAAAACTAAAACATTTGAAATAGGAAAAGAGCCTTTAATCACATTCTTTAATATTTGAAATCATAAAATAGTCTAATATCTTCATTTTTTCGACATACGTAGCTATTACCCTCGAAAACTAAAATTTTTGAAATAGGAAAAGAGCCTTTAATCACATTCTTTACCCTGTGCAATAATAAAAAGTCTAATATCTTCATTTTTTCCACAGACATAGCTATTACCCTCGAAAACTAAAACTTTTGAAATAGGAAAAGACCCTTTATTCACATTCTTTACCATTTGCAATCATAAAATAGTCTAACATCTTCATTTTTTCAACATACGTAGCTATTACCCTCGAAAACTAAAACTTTTGACATAGGAAAAGAGCCTTTAATCACATTCTTTACCATTTGCAATCATAAAATTGTCTAATATCTTCATTTCTTCATTTTTTCAACATACGTAGCTATTACCCTCGAAAACTAAAACTTTTGAAATAGGAAAAGAATCATTAAACACATTCTTTAGCATGTGCAATCATAAAATAGTCTAATATCTTCATTTTTTCAAAAGACATAGCTATTACCCTTGAAAACTAAAACTTTTGAAATAGGAAAAGAGCCTTTAATCACATTCTTTACCATTTGCAACTATAAAATAGTCTAATATATTCATTTTTTCAACATACGTAGCTATTACCCTCGAAAACTAAAACTTTTGACATAGGAAAAGAGCCTTTAATCACATTCTTTACCATTTGCATTCATAAAATAGTCTAATATCTTCATTTTTTCAACATACGTTGCTATTACCCTCGAAAACTAAAACTTTCGAAATAGGAAAAAAGCGTTTAATCACATTCTTTACCATTTGCAATCATAAAATAGTCTAATATCTTCATTTTTTCAACATACGTAGCTATTACCCTCGAAAACTAAAACTTTTGCCATAGGAAAAGAGCCTTTAATCACATTCTTTACCATTTGCAATCATAAAATAGTCTAATATCTTCATTTTTTCAACATACGTAGCTATTACCCTCGAAAACTAAAACTTTTGAAATAGGAAAAGAGCCTTTAATCACATTCTTTACCATATGCAAACATAAAATAGTCTATTATCTTCATCTTTTCAACATATGTAGCTATTACCCTCAAAAACTAAAACTTTTGACACAGGAAAAGAGCCTTTAATCACATTCTTTACCATTTGCAATCATAAAATAGTCTAATATCTTCATTTTTTCAACATCCGTAGCTATTACCCTCAAAACTAAAACCTTTGAAATAGGAAAAGAGCCTTTAACCACATTCTTTACCATTTGCAATCATAAAATAGTCTAACATCTTCATTTTTTCAACATACGTAGCTATTACCCTCGAAAACTAAAATTTTTGACATAGGAAAAGAGCCTTTAAGCTCATTCTTTACCATGTGCAATCATAAAATAGTCTAATATCTTCATTTTTCAAACATACGTAGCTATTACCCTCGAAAACTAAAAGTTTTGACATAGGAAAAGAGCCTTTAATCAAATTCTTTACCATGTGCAATCATAAAATAGTCTAATATCTTCATTTTTTTCAACATACGTAGCTATTACCCTCGAAAACTAAAACTTTTGACATGGGAAAAGAGCCCTTAATCACATTCTTTACCATTTGCAATTATAAAATAGTCTCATATCTTCATTTTTTCAACATACGTAGCTATTACCCTCGAAAACTAAAACTTTTGTCACAGGAAAAGAGCCTTTAATCACATTCTTTACCATTTGCAATCATAAAATAGTCTAATATCTTCATTTTTTTCAACATACGTAGCTATTACCCTCGAAAACTAAAACTTTTGACATAGGAAAAGAGCCTTTAATCACATTCTTTACCATGTGCAATCATAAAATTGTCTAATATCTTCATTTTTTCAACATACGTAGTTATTACCCTCGAAAACTAAAACTTTTGACATAGGAAAAGAGCCTTTAATCACATTCTTTACCATTTGCAATCATAAAATAGTCTAATTTCTTCATTTTTTCAACATCCGTAGCTATTACCCTCAAAACTAAAACCTTTGAAATAGGAAAAGAGCCTTTAATCACATTCTTTACCATTTGCAATCATAAAATAGTCTAACATCTTCATTTTTTCAACATACGTAGCTATTACCCTCGAAAACTAAAATTTTTGACATAGGAAAAGAGCCTTTAAGCTCATTCTTTACCATGTGCAATCATAAAATAGTCTAATATCTTCATTTTTCCAACATACGTAGCTATTACCCTCGAAAACTAAAACTTTTGACATAGGAAAAGAGCCTTTAATCAAATTCTTTACCATGTGCAATCATAAAATAGTCTAATATCTTCATTTTTTCAACATACGTAGCTATTACCCTCGAAAACTAAAACTTTTGACATGGGAAAAGAGCCCTTAATCACATTCTTTACCATTTGCAATTATAAAATAGTCTAATATCTTCATTTTTTCAACATACGTAGCTATTACCCTCGAAAACTAAAACTTTTGACACAGGAAAAGAGCCTTTAATCACATTCTTTACCATTTGCAATCATAAAATAGTCTAATATCTTCATTTTTTCAACATACGTAGCTACTACCCTTGAAAACTAAAACTTTTGACATTGGAAAAGAGCCTTTAATCACATTCTTTACCATGTGCAATCATAAAATTGTCTAATATCTTCATTTTTTCAACATACGTAGTTATTACCCTCGAAAACTAAAACTTTTGAAATAGGAAAAGAGCCTTTAATCACATTCTTTACCATTTGCAATCATAAAATAGTCTAATATCTTCATTTTTTCAACATACGTAGCCATTACCCTCGAAAACTAAAACTTTTGAAATAGGAAAAGAGCTTTTAATCACATTCTTTACCATTTGCAATCATAAAATAGTCTAATATCTTCATTTTTTCAACAAACGTAGCTATTACCCTCGAAAACTAAAACTTTTGACATAGGAAAAGAGCCTTTGATCACATTCTTTACCATTTGCAATCTTAAAATAGTCTAATATCTTCATTTTTTCAACATACGTAGCTATTACCCTCTAAAACTAAAACTTTTGAAATAGGAAAAGGGCCTTTAATCAAATTCTTTACCATTTGCAATCATAAAATAGTCTAATATCTTCATTTTTTCAACATACGTAGCTATTACCCTCGAAAACTAAAACTTTTGAAATAGGAAAAGAGCCTTTAATCACATTCTTTACCATGTGCAATCATAAAATAGTCTAATATCTTCATTTTTTCCACAGACCTAGCTATTACCCTCGAAAACTAAAACTTTTGAAATAGGAAAAGAGCCTTTAATCACATTCTTTACCATTTGCAATCATAACATAGTCTAATATCTTCTTTTTTTCGACATACGTAGCTATTACCCTAGAAAACTAAAACTCTTGAAATAGGAAAAGAGCCTTTAATCACATTCTTTACCATTTGCATTCATAAAATAGTCTAATATCTTCATTTTTTCAACATACGTAGCTATTACCCTCGAAAACTAAAACTTTCGAAATAGGAAAAGAGCCTTTAATCACATTCTTTACCATTTGCAATCATAAAATAGTCTAATATCTTCATTTTTTCAACATACGTAGCTATTACCCTCGAAAACTAAAACTTTTGCCATAGGAAAAGAGCCTTTAATCACATTCTTTACCATTTGCAATCATAAAATAGTCTAATATCTTCATTTTTTCAACATACGTAGCTATTACCCTCGAAAACTAAAACTTTTGAAATAGGAAAAGAGCCTTTAATCACATTCTTTACCATGTGCAAACATAAAATAGTCTATTATCTTCATTTTTTCAACATATGTAGCTATTACCCTCAAAAACTAAAACTTTTGACACAGGAAAAGAGCCTTTAATCACATTCTTTACCATTTGCAATCATAAAATAGTCTAATATCTTCATTTTTTCAACATCCGTAGCTATTACCCTCAAAACTAAAACCTTTGAAATAGGAAAAGAGCCTTTAACCACATTCTTTACCATTTGCAATCATAAAATAGTCTAATATCTTCATTTTTCAAACATACGTAGCTATTACCCTCGAAAACTAAAACTTTTGACATAGGAAAAGAACCTTTAATCAAATTCTTTACCATGTGCAATCATAAAATAGTCTAATATCTTCATTTTTTTCAACATACGTAGCTATTACCCTCGAAAACTAAAACTTTTGACATGGGAAAAGAGCCCTTAATCACATTCTTTACCATTTGCAATTATAAAATAGTCTAATATCTTCATTTTTTCAACATACATAGCTATTACCCTCGAAAACTAACACTTTTGACACAGGAAAAGTGCCTTTAATCACATTCTTTACCATTTGCAATCATAAAATAGTCTAATATCTTCATTTTTTCAACATACGTAGCTATTACCCTCGAAAACTAAAACTTTTGACATAGGAAAAGAGCCTTTAATCACATTCTTTACCATGTGCAATCATAAAATTGTCTAATATCTTCATTTTTTCAACATACGTAGTTATTACCCTCGAAAACTAAAACTTTTGAAATAGGAAAAGAGCCTTTAATCACATTCTTTACCATTTGCAATCATAAAATAGTCTAATTTCTTCATTTTTTCAACATCCGTAGCTATTACCCTCAAAACTAAAACCTTTGAAATAGGAAAAGAGCCTTTAATCACATTCTTTACCATTTGCAATCATAAAATAGTCTAACATCTTCATTTTTTCAACATACGTAGCTATTACCCTTGAAAACTAAAATTTTTGACATAGGAAAAGAGCCTTTAATCACATTCTTTACCATGTGCAATCATAAAATTGTCTAATATCTTCATTTTTTCAACATACGTAGTTATTACCCTCGAAAACTAAAACTTTTGAAATAGGAAAAGAGCCTTTAATCACATTCTTTACCATTTGCAATCATAAAATAGTCTAATATCTTCATTTTTTCAACATACGTAGCCATTACCCTCGAAAACTAAAACTTTTGAAATAGGAAAAGAGCTTTTAATCACATTCTTTACCATTTGCAATCATAAAATAGTCTAATATCTTCATTTTTTCAACAAACGTAGCTATTACCCTCGAAAACTAAAACTTTTGACATAGGAAAAGAGCCTTTGATCACATTCTTTACCATTTGCAATCTTAAAATAGTCTAATATCTTCATTTTTTCAACATCCGTAGCTATTACCCTCTAAAACTAAAACTTTTGAAATAGGAAAAGGGCCTTTAATCAAATTCTTTACCATTTGCAATCATAAAATAGTCTAATATCTTCATTTTTTCAACATACGTAGCTATTACCCTCGAAAACTAAAACTTTTGAAATAGGAAAAGAGCCTTTAATCACATTCTTTACCATGTGCAATCATAAAATAGTCTAATATCTTCATTTTTTCCACAGACCTAGCTATTACCCTCGAAAACTAAAACTTTTGAAATAGGAAAAGAGCCTTTAATCACATTCTTTACCATTTGCAATCATAACATAGTCTAATATCTTCTTTTTTTCAACATACGTAGCTATTACCCTAGAAAACTAAAACTTTTGAAATAGGAAAAGAGCCTTTAATCACATTCTTTACCATGTGCAATCATAAAATAGTCTAATATCTTCATTTTTTCAACATACGTAGCTATTACCCTCGAAAACTAAAACTTTTGAAATAGGAAAAGAGCCTTTAATCACATTCTTTACCATGTGCAATCATAAAATAGTCTAACATCTTCATTTTTTTCAACATACGTAGCTATTACCCTCGAAAACTAAAATTTTTGACATAGGAAAAGAGCCTTTAAGCTCATAATTTACCATATGCAATCATAAAATAGTCTAGTATCTTCATTTTTCCAACATACGTAGCTATTACCCTCGAAAACTAAAACTTTTGACATAGGAAAAGAGCCTTTAATCAAATTCTTTACCATGTGCAATCATAAAATAGTCTAATATCTTCATTTTTTCAACATACGTAGCTATTACCCTCGAAAACTAAAACTTTTGACATGGGAAAAGAGCCCTTAATCACATTCTTTACCATTTGCAATTATAAAATAGTCTAATATCTTCATTTTTTCAACATACGTAGCTATTACCCTCGAAAACTAAAACTTTTGACACAGGAAAATAGCCTTTAATCACATTCTTTACCATTTGCAATCATAAAATAGTCTAATATCTTCATTTTTTCAACATACGTAGCTATTACACTCGAAAACTAAAACTTTTGACATAGGAAAAGAGCCTTTAATCACATTCTTTACCATGTGCAATCATAAAATTGTCTAATATCTTCATTTTTTCAACATACGTAGTTATTACCCTCGAAAACTAAAACTTTTGAAATAGGAAAAGAGCCTTTAATCACATTCTTTACCATTTGCAATCATAAAATAGTCTAATATCTTCATTTTTTCAACATACGTAGCTATTACCCTCGAAAACTAAAACTTTTGAAATAGGAAAAGAGCTTTTAATCACATTCTTTACCATTTGCAATCATAAAATAGTCTAATATCTTCATTTTTTCAACAAACGTAGCTATTACCCTCGAAAACTAAAACTTTTGACATAGGAAAAGAGCCTTTGATCACATTCTTTACCATTTGCAATCTTAAAATAGTCTAATATCGTCATTTTTTCAACATACGTAGCTATTACCCTCTAAAACTAAAACTTTTGAAATAGGAAAAGGGCCTTTAATCAAATTCTTTACCATTTGCAATCATAAAATAGTCTAATATCTTCATTTTTTCAACATATGTAGCTATTACCCTTTAAAACTAAAACTTTTGAAATAGGAAAAGAGCCTTTAATCACATTCTTTACCATGTGCAATCATAAAATAGTCTAATATCTTCATTTTTTCCACAGACCTAGCTATTACCCTCGAAAACTAAAAGTTTTGAAATAGGAAAAGAGCCTTTAATCACATTCTTTACCATTTGCAATCATAACATAGTCTAATATCTTCTTTTTTTCAACATACGTAGCTATTACCCTAGAAAACTAAAACTTTTGAAATAGGAAAAGAGCCTTTAATCACATTCTTTACCATGTGCAATCATAAAATAGTCTAATATCTTCATTTTTTCAACATACGTAGCTATTACCCTCGAAAACTAAAACTTTTGAAATAGGAAAAGAGCCTTTAATCACATTCTTTACCATGTGCAATCATAAAAAGTCTAATATCTTCATTTTTTCCACAGACATAGCTATTACCCTCGAAAACTAAAACTTTTGAAATAGGAAAAGAGCCTTTAATCACATTCTTTACCATTTGCAATCATAAGATAGTCTAATATCTTCATTTTTTCAACATACGTAGCTATTACCCTTGAAAACTAAAACTTTTGACATAGGAAAAGAGCCTTTAATCACATTCTTTACCATTTGCAACATACGTAGCTATTACCCTCTAAAACTAAAACTTTTGAAATAGGAAAAGAGCCTTTAATCACATTCTTTAGCATGTGCAATCATAAAATAGTCTAATATCTTCATTTTTTCAACAGACATAGCTATTACCCTCGAAAACTAAAACTTTTGAAATAGGAAAAGAGCCTTTAATTACATTCTTTACCATTTGCAACTATAAAATAGTCTAATATCTTCATTTTTTCAACATACGTAGCTATTACCCTCGAAAACTAAAACTTTTGACACAGGAAAATAGCCTTTAATCACATTCTTTACCATTTGCAATCATAAAATAGTCTAATATCTTCATTTTTTCAACATATGTAGCTATTACCTTCGAAAACTAAAACTTTTGACATAGGAAAAGAGCCTTTAATCACATTCTTTACCATGTGCAATCATAAAATTGTCTAATATCTTTTTTTTTCAACATACGTAGTTATTACCCTCGAAAACTAAAACTTTTGAAATAGGAAAAGAGCCTTTAATCACATTCTTTACCATTTGCAATCATAAAATAGTCTAATATCTTCATTTTTTCAACATACGTAGCTATTACCCTTGAAAACTAAAACTTTTGAAATAGGAAAAGAGCTTTTAATCACATTCTTTACCATTTGCAATCATAAAATAGTCTAATATCTTCATTTTTTCAACAAACGTAGCTATTACCTTCGAAAACTAAAACTTTTGACATAGGAAAAGAGCCTTTGATCACATTCTTTACCATTTGCAATCTTAAATTAGTCTAATATCTTCATTTTTTCAACATACGTAGCTATTACCCTCTAAAACTAAAACTTTTGAAATAGGAAAAGGGCCTTTAATCAAATTCTTTACCATTTGCAATCATAAAATAGTCTAATATCTTCATTTTTTCAACATACGTAGCTATTACCCTCGAAAACTAAAACTTTTGAAATAGGAAAAGAGCCTTTAATCACATTCTTTACCATGTGCAATCATAAAATAGTCTAATATCTTTATTTTTTCCACAGACCTAGCTATTACCCTCGAAAACTAAAACTTTTGAAATAGGAAAAGAGCCTTTAATCACATTCTTTACCATGTGCAATCATAAAATAGTCTAATATCTTCATTTTTTCAACATACGTAGCTATTACCCTAGAAAACTAAAACTCTTGAAATAGGAAAAGAGCCTTTAATCACATTCTTTACCATGTGCAATCATAAAATAGTCTAATATCTTCATTTTTTCAACATACGTAGCTATTACCCTCGAAAACTAAAACTTTTGAAATAGGAAAAGAGCCTTTAATCACATTCTTTACCATAAGCAATCATAAAAAGTCTAATATCTTCATTTTTTTCACAGACATAGCTATTACCCTCGAAAACTAAAACTTTTGAAATAGGAAAAGAGCCTTTAATCACATTCTTTACCATTTGCAATCATAATATAGTCTAATATCTTCATTTTTTCAACATACATAGCTATTACCCTCTAAAACTAAAACTTTTGACATAGGAAAAGAGCCTTTAATCACATTCTTTACCATTTGCAATCATAAAATTGTCTAATATCTTCATTTTTTCAACATACGTAGCTATTACCCTCTAAAACTAAAACTTTTGAAATAGGAAAAGAGCCTTTAATCACACTCTTTAGCATGTGCAATCATAAAATAGTCTAATATCTTCATTTTTTCGACAGACATAGCTATTACCCTCGAAAACTAAAACTTTTGAAATAGGAAAAGAGCCTTTAATTACATTCTTTACCATTTGCAACTATAAAATAGTCTAATATCTTCATTTTTTCAACATACGTAGCTATTACCCTCGAAAACTAAAACTTTTGACATAGGAAAAGAGCCTTTAATCACATTCTTTACCATTTGCAATCATAAAATAGACTAATATCTTCATTTTTTCAACATAAGTAGCTATTACCCTCGAAAACTAAAACTTTTGACATAGGAAAAGAGCCTTTAATCACATTCTTTACCATGTGCAATCATAAAATTGTCTAATATCTTCATTTTTTCAACATACTTAGCTATTACCTTCGAAAACTAAAATTTTTGAAATAGGAAAAGAGCCTTTAATCACATTTTTTACCATTTGCAATCATAAAATAGTCTAATATCGTCATTTTTTTCAACATACGTAGCTATTACCCTCGAAAACTAAAACTTTTGAAATAGGAAAAGAGCCTTTAATCACATTCTTTACCATTTGCAATCATAAAATAGTCTAATATCTTCATTTTTTCAACATACGTAGCTATTACCCTCTAAAACTAAAACTTTTCAAATAGGAAAAGAGCCTTTAATCACATTCTTTACCATTTGCAATCATAAAATAGTCTAATATCTTCATTTTTTCAACATACGTAGCTATTACCCACGAAAACTAAAACTTTTAAAATAGGAAAAAAGCCTTTAATCACATTCTTTACCATGTGCAATCATAAAATAGTCTAATATCTTCATTTTTTCCACAGACCTAGCTATTACCCTCGAAAACTAAAACTTTTGAAATAGGAAAAGAGCCTTTAATCACACTCTTTACCATTTGCAATCATAACATAGTCTAATATCTTCATTTTTTCAACATTCATAGCTATTACCCTCGAAAACTAAAACTTTTGAAATAGGAAAAGAGCCTTTAATCACATTCTTTACCATGTGCAATCATAAAATAGTCTAATATCTTCATTTTTTCAACATACGTAGCTATTACCCTCGAAAACTAAAACTTTTGAAATAGGAAAAGAGCCTTTAATCACATTCTTTACCATGTGCAATCATAAAAAGTCTAATATCTTCATTTTTTCCACAGACATAGCTATTACCCTCGAAAACTAAAATTTTTGAAATAGGAAAAGAGCCTTTAATCACATTCTTTACCATTTGCAATCATAAAATAGTCTAATATCTTCATTTTTTCAACATACGTAGCTATTACCCTCAAAAACTAAAACTTTTGAAATAGGAAAAGAGCCTTTAATCAAATTCTTTACCATTTGCAATCATAAAATAGTCTAATATCTTCATTTTTTCAACATACGTAGCTATTAAACTCGAAAACTAAAACTTTTGACATAGGAAAAGAGCCTTTAATCACATTCTTTACCATTTGCAATCATAAAATAGTCTAATATCTTCATTTTTTCAACATACGTAGCTATTACCCTCTAAAACTAAAACTTTTGAAATAGGAAAAGAGCCTTTAATCACATTCTTTACCATTTGCAATCATAAAATAGTCTAATATCTTCATTTTTTCAACATACGTAGCTATTACCCTCGAAAACTAAAACTTTTGAAATCGGAAAAGAGCCTTTAATCACATTCTTTACCATGTGCAATCATAAAATAGTCTAATATCTTCATTTTTTCCACAGACCTAGCTGTTACCCTCGAAAACTAAAACTTTTGACATAGGAAAAGAGCCTTTAATCAAATTCTTAACCCTGTGCAATCATAAAATAGTCTAATATCTTCATTTTTTCAACATACGTAGCTATTACCCTCGAAAACTAAAACTTTTGACATGGGAAAAGAGCCCTTAATCACATTCTTTACCATTTGCAATTATATAATAGTCTAATATCTTCATTTTTTCAACATACGTAGCTATTACCCTCGAAAACTAAAACTTTTGACACAGGAAAATAGCCTTTAATCACATTCTTTACCATTTGCAATCATAAAATAGTCTAATATCTTCATTTTTTCAACATACGTAGCTATTACCCTCGAAAACTAAAACTTTTGACATAGGAAAAGATCCTTTAATCACATTCTTTACCATGTGCAATCATAAAATTGTCTAATATCTTCATTTTTTCAACATACGTAGTTATTACCCTCGAAAACTAAAACTTTTGAAATAGGAAAAGAGCCTTTAATCACATTCTTTACCATTTGCAATCATAAAATAGTCTAATATCTTCATTTTTTCAACATACGTAGCTATTACCCTCGAAAACTAAAGCTTTTGAAATAGGAAAAGAGCCTTTAATTACATTCTTTACCATTTGCAACTATAAAATAGTCTAATATCTTCATTTTTTCAACATACGTAGCTATTACCCTTGAAAACTAAAACTTTTGACACAGGAAAATAGCCTTTAATCACATTCTTTACCATTTGCAATCATAAAATAGTCTAATATCTTCATTTTTTCAACATACGTAGCTATTACCCTCGAAAAATAAAACTTTTGACATAGGAAAAGAGCCTTTAATCACATTCTTTACCATGTGCAATCATAAAATTGTCTAATATCTTCATTTTTTCAACATACGTAGTTATTACCCTCGAAAACTAAAAC
>NW_027067418.1:0-13260 GCF_032884065.1 Artemia franciscana | reverse complement strand
AAATCTAAATAAACTAAAAAAGAAAAAAAAAAGGAAAAAAATAAAGGAGAAAAACAAAACTAAAAAACGAATGTATATACAGACCGGTACACCGGGATACAAATGACGACCGGGACCCGGGACACAGGGAATATAAATGACGACCGGGACACAGGGGACACAACTACAACGGGGACACCGGGGGAAACAGGGGGATGTAAATGACGACCGGGACACCGGGACAGGGAATGGTCGATTAGCAATCACCATCAACAAAGCTCAAGGGCAATCATTAGAATCATGAGGTATAGATCTGAATACAGATTGTTTTCCCATGGACCATTATATGTTGCATGTTCAAGAGTCGGTAAACCTGACAATCTATTTATATGCAAAGACAATGGGACAGCAAAGAATGTTGTATATTCGCAAGTTTTACGTAGTTAAAACCATATATATATATCTATCTATATTCACAGGTGGGACATAGGGACACAACTACAATGGCGCGTAACTATTATGGCGCGTAACGACTTACGCGCGCGGGGGGGCTTGGGGGGGGCGCGAAGCGCCCCCACCAACTAGGTGTTGGGGTGGCGCGAAGCGCCACCCCAACAGCTAGTATATATATATATATATATATATATATATATATATATATATATATATATATATATATATATATATATATATATATATATATATATATATATATATAGATATATATATTCACAGGTGGGACACAGGGACAAAAGTATAATGGCGCGTAACTAATATGGCGCGTAACGACTTAAGCGCGCGGGAGGGCTTGGATGGGCGCGAAGAGCCCTCATCAACTAGTTGTTGGGTTGGCGCCATAACAGCTAGTATATAAATAAGTTGTATCTGCCTGTCTTTCGAGTGACGTCATGTTTGTGTGTCGACTAACGTCATGTTTGTTGACTGGCGTCATTATAAGGATTGAGCTGTATGAGTCATGAAGTTGTTTGTCAACCGACGTCATGTTTGTCAATTAATGAAATTACAGACCGGGACACCAGGACACAAATGACGACCGGGAACCTCAAAGAGAAATTACAGACTGGGACACCTGGACACAAATCACGACAGGGACAAAGGAATATAAATGAAGACCGGGACATAGGGACACAAATACAATGGGGATGCCGGGGGCACAGGGAAGATATATAAATGACGACCGGGACACAGGGATTGTTCGAAGAGAAATTACAGACCAGGACACCGGGACACAAATGACGACCGGAACACAGGGAATATAAATGACGACCGGGAAACTCAAAGAGAAATTACAAACTGGGAAACCGGGACACAAATGTGCATGTTCAAATGTGCATGTGTCATGATCTATTTATATGCACAGACAATGGAACAGCGAAGAATGTTGTATATTCGCAAGTTTTATGTAGTTAAAAACATATATATATATATACTAGCTGTTGGGGTGGCGCTTCGCGCCACCCCAACACCTAGTTGGTAGGGCGCTTCGCGCCCCCCCAAGCCCCCCCGCTCGCGTAAGTCGTTACGCGCCATATTAGTTAGGCGCCATTGTAGTTGTGTCCCTATGTCCCACCTGTGAATATAGATAGATTTATATATGTGTTTCAAACTACGTAAAAATTGCGAATATACAACATTCTTGGCTTTCCCATTGTCTGTCCATATACAAAGCCGTATGTACTAATAATGACGTCATATGCAAACGCTCTTTTTACAAACAAACAAACATGCATACACACAACTCGTTTTTATATAGATAGATAGATAGATAGATACAATACAAATTAACTACGTAAAACTTGTGAATATACAACAATCTTCGCTGTCCCATTGTCTGCGCGTATAAATAGATTGTCAGGTTTACCGACCCTCAAAGATGCAACATACGATTGTACATTGGTAAAGCAATCTGTATTAAGATCTATACCGCATTTTTCTAGTGATTGCCCTTGAGCTTTGTTGATGGTGGTTGCAAATGCTAATCGAATTGGGAATTGCAATCTTTTAAATTGAAAAGCAGATCCGTTGGAATCATGGGAATGCGAGGAATAAGAACAGCCTCACCCTCATAAGGCCCTGTCAAGATTGTGGCCTCTATTAGGTTTTCCATTGTTTTTTTTTACGGCAAGTCGCGTGCCATTGCAAAGCTTTTGTGGGTTGATATTTCTTAAAAGTATTATTGGTACGCCTATTTTTAGCTGTAGCACGTGTGGTGGAAACCCTGAAGGATCTATGGAATTTAAAAATTCAGATGGATAATTAACCACTTCATTTGGTTCCAAAATACAAATTAACTGCGTAAAACTTGCGAATATATAACATTCTTCGCTGTCCAATTGTCGCTGCATATAAATAGATTGTCAGGTTTACCGACCCTCGAACATGCAACGTACAATTGTCCATGGGAAAAACAATCAGTATTAAGATCTATACCACATTTTTCTAATGATTGACCTTGAGCTTTGTTAATGGTGATTGCAAATGCTAATCGAATTGGGAATTGCAATCTTTTAAATTGAAAAGGCAGATCCGTTGGAATCATGAGAATGCGAGGAATAAGAACAGCCTCACCCTCAAAAGGCCCTGTCAAGATTATGGCCTCTATTAGGTTTTCCATTGTTTTTTTTACGGCAAGTCGAGTGCCATTGCAAAGCTTTGGTGGGTTTATATTTCTTAAAAGTATTATTGGTACGTCTATTTTTAGTTGTAGCACGTGTGGTGGAAACCCTGAAAGATCTATGGAATTTAAAAATTCAGATGGATAATTAACCGTTTCATTTGGTTCCAAAACTGTGTCGACTGACTTGTAAAGGACTGCCTGGTCTCGAATCTTGGTCAAAACAATATTGTTGATTTCGTGGACGTCTATATTTTTGGGTGCGAGAATCGCTCTTTCACTTAGCCATTTATTATTTTTATAATTTTTTAGAATATTCGGAATTACCTTTTCAATCAATTCATTTTTGGACGTCACTAAATTACAGAAATCAGCAGGTTGTTGTATACGTCCTGAAATTGAGTCTACTGGGAGCTTTCCGTTTCAAATTGCCAGCAATTGATCTGAAAATGTTTGACCAGAGTCATCGTTTTGCAATCGGACACGCATATTTGTAGTTAATTTTAATGTTTTTACGTGTGCCCATAAATTAAAATTTTTCAGGCAAGCATTCATTTCGTCTGCAGGAGTTGATCTAGGTATTATAGGTAATGTTTGCCTGAAATCTCCCGCAAGCAATATTAATGTGCTGCCAAAGGGTTTCGACTTCCCTCGCAAATCTTTCAAGCATTGATCCAGAGCCTCGAGCGATTTTTTGTGTGCATTTGTGCACTCATCCCAAATAATAAGTTTGCATTGCTGCAATACTTTACCCATCCGAGATGATTTGTAAATATTGCACGTGGGAGTTTCTGTAGAATGCAAGTTAAGAGGCAATTTCAAAGCGGAATGAGCAGTTCTTCCACCAGGCAGCAATGTTGCGGCTATTCCGGACGACGCAATTGCCAACGCTATATCATTTTTTGATCGAATTGACGCCAGAATCAGTTTTATCACAAACGTTTTACCAGTACCTCCTGGCGCATCCAAAAAGAAAATTTCTCCAACGTTGTTATCGACACAATGCATTATCGTATCATAAATGTCTTTTTGTTCCGACGTTAACTTGGAAATGTTATTTTGTACATACGACAATAGATCACTCGTACTGTAACTTTGTTCACGATCCAATTCTACACATGTCGAAACAGCAGCGATACGGTTAGGTGAAGGCATTCCCAAATCCTGAAGAGGTTTGTTTGCCATACGTACGCACAAATCTTCTATAACAACTAAAGTGTAGTTATAAATTTCTTATGTAAAATCAAAAGTAATATCTGACGTCTCTAACTGTTTTCGATGGAGTATATCTTCGGACATTTTTGACTTATATTTTTCCCATAACTCTGTAGGAGCTGATGGAGAGCAAGTTGTTAAAATGATGCCAAACAATGCACGAATTTGACTTGGGGTTGACGTTTCGCACGCGTCATTGATGCAGTTATCCCAGTGTTGGTCATTCTCCAATAAATTCAGAGCTTGGCATGCACTACGGTAAGTGTCATGTATAGTACCGTTTACAGTTCTCAAATACTCAAAGGATGTCGGACCGGGTACACTCACCAAAAGCAGGCGTAGAAAGAAGCATTCATGTTGATTGGGGTGAACGGTGTAGAGTCTTCCTATCGTGGTATCTTTGAAGATGGTAGGTTGGCCGTCGACTGACTTACCCTGTTTTCGACGTTCAAATACTTTATTTTTAGTATTCCACGTGTAATACGAAGGCACTTCAGTACACAGACAGACACACAGACAGACAACTTATTTATATATATATATATATATATATATATATATATATATATATATATATATATATATATATATATATATATATATATATATATATATATATATATATATATATATATATATATATATATATATATATATATATATATATATATATATATATATATATATATATATATATATATATAATCTATATACATAAAAATAAGTTGTCTGTGTGTGGATCTGTGGATGAATCAGGTGACGTCATGTTTGTCCGCATATGACGTCTGAATTATTTCACACTAATACAAAATAAGAAAAAAAACTAAAAAAGGTAAAAACTACAAAAAAAACTAAAAAGAAAAAAAAAACTAAAAAAGCTAAAAAACTAAAAAAAAACTAAAAAAAGGTAAAAAACTAAAAACTAAAAAAAACTGAAAAAACTAAAAAAAGGCAAAAACTACAAAAAAAACTAAAAACTAATAAAAAAACTAAAAAATCTAAAAAACTAAAAAAACTAAAAAAAGGTAAAAAGATAAAAAAACTAAAAACTAAAAAAGAAAAAAACTAAAAAAAGGAAAAGACTGAAAAATAAAAGAGAATAAGAAAACTAAAAAAAATATGAATAAAAATACAAAAAAATAAAAAAGATAAAAACTACAAAAAAACTAAAAAGAAAAAACGAAAAAAAACTAAAAAAGCTAAAAAAATAAAAGAAGCAAAAATCTAAAGAAGGTAAAAACTACAAAAAAAAAGAAAACAAAATAAAAAAATCTAAAAAAGCTAAAAAACTAAAAAAAAACTAAAAAAAGATAAAAAACTAAAAAAAAACTAAAAAAGGAAAAAAACTATAAAATAAACTAAAAACTAATAAAAAAAAATAAAAAAAGCTAAAAAACTAAAAAAACTAAAAAAAACTAAAAAAGGTAAAAACTAAAAGAACTAAAAAAGAAAAAAAAACTAAAAAAAGGAAAAAACTGAAAAATAAAGGAGAAAAAGAAAACTAAAAAAATATAAATAAAAAGCGACCGGGACAAAAGGAATGTTCGATTAGCAATCAACAAAGCACCGGGACACAAATGACGACCGGGACACAGGGAGTATAAATGACGACCAGGATATAAGTAAAAAAAACTAAAAAAAACTAAAAAAAAGGTAAAAACTACAAAAAAACTAAAAAGAAAAAAAAACTAATAAAAAAACTAAAAAATCTAAAAATCTAAATAAACTAAAAAAGAAAAAAAATAAAAAAGGAAAAAAATAAAGGAGAAAAACAAAACTAAAAAACGAATGTATATACAGACCGGGACACCGGGATACAAATGACGACCGGGACACAGGGAATATAAATGACGACCGGGACACAGGGACACAACTACAACGGGGACGCCGGGGGGCACAGGGGGATATAAATGACGACCGAGACACCGGGACACATGGAATATAAATGACGCCCGGGACACTCAAAGAGAAATCACAGACTGGGACACCGGGACACAAATGAAGACCGGGACACAGGGACAAAACTACAAAGGGGATGCCGGGGGGCACAAGGGGATATATAAATGACGATGGCGACACAGGGAATGGTAGATTAGCAATCACCATCAACAAAGCTCAAGGGCAATCATTAGAATCATGAGGTATAGATCTGAATACGGATTGTTTTCCCATGGACCATTATATGTTGCATTTTCAAGAGTCGGTAAACAATCTATTTATATGCACAGACAATGGGACAGCAAAGAATGTTGTATATTCGCAAGTTTTACGTAGTTAAAAATATATATATATATATCTATATTCACAGGTGGGACATAGGGACACAACTACAATGGCGCGTAACTAATATGGCGCGTAACGACTTACGCGCGCGGGGGGGCTTGGGGGGGGGGGGCGCGAAGCGCCCCCGCCAACTAGGTGTTGGGGTGGCGCGAAGCGCCACCCCAACAGCTAGTATATATATATATATATATATATATATATATATATATATATATATATATATATATATATATATATAAATAAGTTGTCTGTGGATCTGTGGATCGTGGATCAGGTGACGTCATGTTTCGGCTGACGTCATGAAATTAGTTGCCATCATTTTTGCTTTGAAGGTGACGTCATTCAAGTTATATAAGACATATGTTCGCGTAGAATTCTATTAATGTTTAAGTTTACATTGACTGATGAAGATGCTCAAAGAGTCTATGCCAAAAAACTTGCTGCTGATAGAGAAAGTCAGAAAAGAAAGCGTGCCGAGGAATAAAAAGAACAGCAAGGAAACAGGCTTGAGGCTAAAGAACGCAAAACCGCGCAGTTAGATGAAGATCCACCTGGACAGCGAGAGTCAAAACATATTAAAACTGAAAAAGATAGCGATGATGATTGGGTTTGGGATTTTGACTTGGATAAGGTCATGAATGACTACCAGATTTTAGTTAAAAAAACAAAGGTTCGGCGATATGTATTTCATAGTGAAGCTGAAAAATAAAGAAGAAAAAGAAAACTGAAAAAAGAAAAAAGAGAAATTACAGACTGGGATACCGGGACACAAATGACGACCGGGACACAGGGAATATAAATGACGACCAGGACACAGGTATTTAAGAATATCGTTCAAAGACAAATTTTTAATTGTAAGAAGACCGTTGAAAGAGAAATTTCTAATTGTAAAATGACTGAAAAACCTACAATGGCAACGGTACCACCATCGAAGTAGATAACCAGTGGGTTTACGGCCAACCTACCATCTTCAAAGATACCACGATAGGAAGACTCTACACCGTTCACCCCAATCAACATGAATGCTTCTTTCTACGCCTGCTTTTGGTGAATGTACCCGGTCCGACATCCTTTGAGTATTTGAGAACTGTAAACGGTACTATACATGACACTTACCGTAGTGCATGCCAAGCTCTGAATTTATTGGAGAATGACCAACACTGGGATAACTGCATCAATGACGCGTGCGAAACGTCAACCCCAAGTCAAATTCGTACACTTGCTCTCCATCAGCTCCTACAGAGTTATGGGAAAAATATAAGTCAAAAATGTCCGAAGATATACTCCATCGAAAACAGTTAGAGACGTCAGAAATGACTTTTGATTTTACATCAGAAATTTGTAACGACACTTTAGTTATTATAGAAGATTTGTGCGTACGTATGGCAAACAAACCTCTTCAGGATTTGGGAATGCCTTCACCTAACCGTATCGCTGCTGTTTCGACATGTGTAGAATTGGATCGTGAACAAAGTTACAGTACGAGTGATCTATTGTCGTATGTACAAAATAACATTTACAAGTTAACGTCGGAACAAAAAGACATTTATGATACGATAGACTCAATTTCAGGACGTATACAACTACCTGCTGATTTCTGTAGTTTAGTGACGTCCAAAAATGAATTGATTGAAAAAGTATTTCTGAATATTCTAAAAAATTATAAAAATAATAAATGGCTAAGTGAATGAGCGATTCTCGCACCCAAAAATATAGACGTCCACGAAATCAACAATATTGTTTTGACCAAGATTCGAGACCAGGCAGTCCTTTGCAAGTCAGTCGACACAGTTTTGGAACCAAATGAAGCGGTTAATTATCCATCTGAATTTTTAAATTCCATATATCTTTCAGGGTTTCCACCACACGTGCTACAACTAAAAATAGGCGACCCACCAAAGCTTTGCAATGGCACGCGACTTGCCGTAAAAAAAAAATGGAAAGACTAATAAAGGCGACAATCTTGACAGGGCATTTTGAGGGTAAGGCTGTTCTTATTCCTCGCATTCCCATGATTCCAACGGATCTTCCTTTTCAATTTAAAAGATTGCAATTCCCAATTCGATTAGCATTTGCAATCACCATTAACAAAGCTCAAGGTCAATCATTAGAAAAATGTGGTATAGATCTTAATACTGATTATTTTTCCCATGGACCATTGTACGTTGCATGTTCGAGGGTCGGTAAACCTGACAATCTATTTATATGAAGCGACAATTGGACAGCGAAGAATGTTGTATATTCGCAAGTTTTACGCAGTTAATTTGTATTGTATCCATCTATCTATCTATCTATATAAAAACGAGTTGTGTGTATGCATGTTTGTTTGTTTGTAAAAAGAGCGTTTGCATATGACGTCATTATTAGTGCATACGGCTTTGTATATGCACAGACAATGGGAAAGCCAAGAATGTTGTATATTCGCAATTTTTACGTAGTTTAACTCCTGCAGACGAAATGAATGCTTGCCTGAAAAATTCTAATTTATGGCCACACGTAAAAATATTAAAATTAACGACAAATATGCGTGTCCGATTGCAAAACGATGATTCTGGTCAAACATTTTCAGATCAATTGCTGGCAATTGGAAACGGAAAGCTTCCAGTAGTGGGAAAGCCAAAAATGTTGTATATTCGCAATTTTTACGTAGTTTGAAACACATATATAAATCTATCTATATTCACAGGTGGGACACAGGGACACAACTACAATGGCGCGTAACTAATATGGCGCGTAACGACTAACGCGCGCGGGGGAGGCTTGGGGGGGGGGGGGGTGCGAAGCGCCACCCCAACAGGCGCTTCTATATATATATATATATATATATATATATATATATATATATATATATATATATATATATATATATATATATATATATATATATATATATAACACGTTATAACAGACATAACACGTCTTTTGTGTCCCGGTGTCCCGGTCTGTAGTTTCGTTAGTCGACAAACATGACGTCAGACGACAAACAGCTTCATGACGACATACAGCTCAATCCTTATAATGAAGTTAGTCGATAAACATGACCTCAGTCGACACACAAACATGACGTCAGTCGAAAGACAGACAAACAACTTATTTTTATATATATAGAAGATATATATATATATATATATATATATATATATATATATATATATATATATATAGACTAGCTGTTGGGGTGGCGCATCGCGCCCCCCCCCAAGCCCCCCCGCGCGCGTGAGTCGTTACGCGCCATATTAGATACGGGCCATTGTAGTTGTGGCCCTATGTCCAACCTGTGAAAATAGATATATATATATATATATATATATATATATATATATATATATATATATATATATATATATATATATATATATATATATATATATATATATATATATATATATATATATATATATATATATATATATATATATATATATATATATATATATATATATGTTTTTAACTACGTAAAGCTTGCGAATATACAACATTGTTTGCTGTCCCATCGTCTGTGCATATAAATAGATTGTCAGTTTTACCGACTCTTGAACATGCAACGCATAATGGTCCATGGGAAAACGATCCGTATTCAGATCTATACCTCATGATTCTGTTGATTGCCCTTGAGCTTTGTTGATGGTGATTGCTAATCGACTATTTCCTTTGTTGCCGTCGTCATTTATATTTCCCCCTGTGCCCCCCGGCGTCAGGGGGGCACATATATATATATATATATATATATATATATATATATATATATATATATATATATATATATATATATATATATATATATATATATATATATATATATATATATATATATATATATATATATATATATATATATATATATATATATATATATATATATATATATATATATATATATATATATATATATATATATATATATATATATATATATATATATAAAAATAAGTTGTCTGTGTGTGGATCTGTGGATGGATCAGGTGACGTCATGTTTGTCCGCATATGACGTCTGAATTATTTCACACTAATACAAAATAAGAAAAAAACTAAAAAAGGTAAAAACTACAAAAAAAACTAAAAAGAAAAAAAAACTAAAAAAGCTAAAAAACTAAAAAAACTAAAAAAAGGTAAAAAACTAAAAACTAAAAAAAACTGAAAAAACTAAAAAAAGACAAAAACTACAAAAAAAACTAAAAACTAATAAAAAAAACTAAAAAATTTAAAAAACTAAAAAAACTAAAAAAAGGTAAAAAACTAAAAAAAAAAACTAAGAACTAAAAAAGAAAAAAACTAAAAAAAGGAAAAGACTGAAAAATAAAAGAGAATAAGAAAACTAAAAAAATATGAATAAAAATACAAAAAAATAAAAAAGATAAAAACTACAAAAAAACTAAAAAGAAAAAACGAAAAAAAACTAAAAAAACTAAAAAAATAAAAGAAGCAAAAATATAAAGAAGGTAAAAACTACAAAAAAAAAAGAAAACAAAATAAAAAAATCTAAAAAAGCTAAAAAACTAAAAAAAAACTAAAAAAAGATAAAAAACTAAAAAAAAAACTAAAAAAAGGAAAAAACTATAAAATAAACTAAAAACTAATAAAAAAAAAATAAAAAAAGCTAAAAAACTAAAAAAACTAAAAAAAACTAAAAAAGGTAAAAACTAAAAGAACTAAAAAAGAAAAAAAACTAAAAAAAGGAAAAAACTGAAAAATAAAGGAGAAAAAGAAAACTAAAAAAATATAAATAAAAAGCGACCGGGAAAAAAGGAATGTTCGATTAGCAATCAACAAAGCACCGGGACACAAATGACGACCGGGACACAGGGAGTATAAATGACGACCAGGATATAAGTAAAAAAAACTAAAAAAACTAAAAAAAAAGGTTAAAACTACAAAAAAACTAAAAAGAAAAAAAAAATAAAAACTAATAAAAAAACTAAAAAATCTAAAAATCTAAATAAACTAAAAAAGAAAAAAAATAAAAAGGAAAAAAATAAAGGAGAAAAACAAAACTAAAAAACGAATGTATATACTGACCGGGACACCGGGATACAAATGACGACCGGGACACAGGGAATATAAATGACGACCGGGACACAGGGACACAACTACAACGGGGACGCCGGGGGGCACAGGGGGATATAAATGACGACCGAGACACCGGGACACATGGAATATAAATGACGCCCGGGACACTCAAAGAGAAATCACAGACTGGGACACCGGGACACAAATGACGACCGGGACACAGGGACAAAACTACAAAGGGGATGCCGGGGGGCACAAGGGGATATATAAATGACGATGGCGACACAGGGAATGGTAGATTAGCAATCACCATCAACAAAGCTCAAGGGCAATCATTAGAATCATGAGGTATAGATCTGAATACAGATTGTTTTCCCATGGACCATTATATGTTGCATTTTCAAGAGTCGGTAAACAATCTATTTATATGCACAGACAATGGGAGAGCAAAGAATGTTGTATATTCGCAAGTTTTACGTAGTTAAAATATATATATATATATATATATATATATATATATATATATATATATATATATATATATATATATATATATATATATATATATATATATATATATATATATATATATATATATATATCTATATTCACAGGTGGGACATAGGGACACAACTACAATGGCGCGTAACTAATATGGCGCGTAACGACTTACGCGCGCGGGGGGCTTGGGGGGGGGCGCGAAGCGTCCCCACCAACTAGGTGTTGGGGTGGCGCGAAGCGCCACCCCAACAGCTAGTATATATATATATGTATATATATATATATATATATATATATATATATATATATATATATATATATATAAATAAGTTGTCTGTGGATCTGTGGATCGTGGATCAGGTGACGTCATGTTTCGGCTGACGTCATGAAATTAGTTGCCATCATTTTTGCTTTGAAGGTGACGTCATTCAAGTTATATAAGACATATGTTCGCGTAGAATTCTATTAATGTTTAAGTTTACAATGACTGATGAAGATGCTCAAAGAGTCTATGCCAAAAAACTTGCTGCTGATAGAGAAAGTCAGAAAAGAAAGCGTGCCGAGGAATCAAAAGAACAGCAAGGAAACAGGCTTGAGGCTAAAGAACGCAAAACCGCGCAGTTAGATGAAGATCCACCTGGACAGCGAGAGTCAAAACCTATTAAAACTGAAAAAGATAGCGATGATGATTGGGTTTGGGATTTTGACTTGGATAAGGTCATGAATGACTACCAGATTTTAGTTAAAAAAACAAAGGTTCGGCGATATGTATTTCATAGTGAAGCTGAAAAATAAAGAAGAAAAAGAAAACTGAAAAAAGAAAAAAGAGAAATTACAGACTGGGATACCGGGACACAAATGACGACCGGGACACAGGGAATATAAATGACGACCAGGACACAGGTATTTAAGAATATCGTTCAAAGACAAATTTCTAATTGTAAGAAGACCGTTGAAAGAGAAATTTCTAATTGTAAAATGACTGAAAAACCTACAATGGCAACGGTACCACCATCGAAGTAGATAACCAGTGGGTTTACGGCCAACCTACCATCTTCAAAGATACCACGATAGGAAGACTCTACACCGTTCACCCCAATCAACATGAATGCTTCTTTCTACGCCTGCTTTTGGTGAATGTACCCGGTCCGACATCCTTTGAGTATTTGAGAACTGTAAACGGTACTATACATGACACTTACCGTAGTGCATGCCAAGCTCTGAATTTATTGGAGAATGACCAACACTGGGATAACTGCATCAATGACGCGTGCGAAACGTCAACCCCAAGTCAAATTCGTACACTTGCTCTCCATCAGCTCCTACAGAGTTATGGGAAAAATATAAGTCAAAAATGTCCGAAGATATACTCCATCGAAAACAGTTAGAGACGTCAGAAATGACTTTTGATTTTACATCAGAAATTTGTAACGACACTTTAGTTATTATAGAAGATTTGTGCGTACGTATGGCAAACAAACCTCTTCAGGATTTGGGAATGCCTTCACCTAACCGTATCGCTGCTGTTTCGACATGTGTAGAATTGGATCGTGAACAAGGTTACAGTACGAGTGATCTATTGTCGTATGTACAAAATAACATTTACAAGTTAACGTCGGAACAAAAAGACATTTATGATA
>NW_027067417.1:0-13263 GCF_032884065.1 Artemia franciscana | reverse complement strand
ATTAAAGGCTCTTTTCCTATTTCAAAAGTTTTAGTTTTCGAGGGTAATAGCTACGTATGTTGAAAAAATGAAGATATTAGACTATTTTATGATTGCACATGGTAAAGAATGTGATTAAAGGCTCTTTTCCTATTTCAAAAGTTTTAGTTTTCGAGGGTAATAGCTACGTATGTTGAAAAAATGAAGATATTAGACTATTTTATGATTGCAAATGGTAAAGAATGTGATTAAAGGCTCTTTTCTTATTTCAAAAGTTTTAGTTTTCGGGGGTAAGAGCTTTGTATGTTGAAAATATGAAGATATTAGACTATTTTATGATTGCAAATGGTAAAGAATGTGATTAAAGGCTCTTTTCCTATGTCAAAAGTTTTAGTTTTCGAGGGTAATAGCTACGTATGTTGGAAAAATGAAGATATTAAACTATTCTATGATTGCAAATAGTAAAGAATGTGATTAAAGGCTCTTTTCCTATGTCAAAAGTTTTAGTTTTCGAGGGTAATAGCTACGTAAGTTGAAAAAATGAAGATATTAGACTATTTTATGATTGCAAATGGTAAAGAATGTGATTAAAGGCTCTTTTCTATTTCAAAAGTTTTAGTTTTCGGGGTAATAGCTACGTATGTTGAAAAAATGAAGATATTAGACTATTTTATGATTGCACATGGTAAAGAATGTGATTAAAGGCTCTTTTCCTATGTCAAAAGTTTTAGTTTCGAGGGTAATAGCTTTGTATGTGAAAAAATGAAGATATTAGACAATTTTATGATTGCACATGGTAAAGAATGTGATTAAAGGCTCTTCTCCTACTTCAAAAGTTTTAGTTTTCGAGGGTAATAGATAGGTATGTTGAAAAAATGAAGATAATAAACTATTTTATGATTGCAAATGGTAAAGAATGTGATTAAAGGCTCTTTTCCTATGTCAAAAGTTTTAGTTTTCGAGGGTAATAGCTACATATGTTGAAAAAATGAAGATATTAGACTATTTTATGATTGCAAATGGTAAAGAATGTGATTAAAGGCTCTTTTCCTATTTCAAAAGTTTTAGTTTTCGAGGGTAATAGCTTTGTCTGTGGAAAAAATGAAGATATTAGACAATTTTATGATTGAACATGGTAAAGAATGTGATTAAGGCTCTTTTCCTATGTCAAAAGTTTTAGTTTTCGAGGGTAATAGCTACGTATGTTGAAAAATGAAGATATTAGACTATTTTATGATTGCAAATGGTAAAGCATGTGATTAAAGGCTCTTTTCCTATTTCAAAAGTTTTAGTTTTCGAGGGTAATAGCTACGTATGTTGAAAAAATGAAGATATTAGACTTTTTTATGATTGCAAATGGTAAAGAATGTGATTAAAGGCTCTTTTCCTATGTCAAAAGTTTTAGTTTTCGAGGGTAATAGCTATTATATTGAAAAAATGAAGATATTAGACTATTTTATGATTGCAAATGGTAAAGTATTTGATTAAAGGCTCTTTTCCTATGTCAAAAGTTTTAGTTTTCGAGGGTAATAGCTACGTATGTTGAAAAAATGAAGATATTAGACTATTTTATGATTGCAAATGGTAAAGAATGTGATTAAAGGCTCTTTTCTATTTCAAAAGTTTTAGTTTTCGAGGGTAATAGCTACGTATGTTGAAAAAATGAAGATATTAGACAATTTTATGATTGCACATGGTAAAGAATGTGATTAAAGGCTCTTTTCCTATGTCAAAAGTTTTAGTTTTCGAGGGTAATAGCTACGTATGTTGAAAAAATGAAGATATTAGACTATTTTATGATTGCAAATGGTAAAGAATGTGATTAAAGGCTCTTTTCCTATGTCAAAAGTTTTAGTTTTCGAGGGTAATAGCTACGTATGTTGAAAAAATGAAGATATTAGACTATTTTATGATTGCACATGGTAAAGAATGTGATTAAAGGCTCTTTTCCTATGTCAAAAGTTTTAGTTTTCGAGGGTAATAGCTACGTATGTTGAAAAAATGAAGATATTAGACTATTTTATGATTGCAAATGGTAAAGAATGTGATTAAAGGCTCTTTTCCTATTTCAAAAGTTTTAGTTTTCGAGGGTAATAGCTACGTCTGTTGAAAAAATGAAGATATTAGACTATTTTATGATTGCACATGGTAAAGAATGTGATTAAAGGCTCTTTTCCTATTTCTTAGTTCCTTTCAAAAGTTTTAGTTTTCGAGGGTAATAGCTACGTATGTTGAAAAAATGAAGATATTAGACAATTTTATGATTACACATGGTAAAGAATGTGATTAAAGGCTCTTTTCCTATTTCAAAAGTTTTAGTTTTCGAGGTAATAGCTACGTATGTTGAAAAAATGAAGATATTAGTCTATTTTATGATTCAAATGGTAAAGAATGTGATTAAAGCCTCTTTTCCTATGTCAAAAGTTTTAGTTTTCGAGGGTAATAGCTACGTATGTTGACAAAATGAAGATATTAGACTATTTTATGATTGCAAATGGTAAAAATGTGATTAAAGGCTCTTTTCCTATTTCAAAAGTTTTAGTTTTCGAGGGTAATAGCTTTGTCTGTGAAAAAATGAAGATATTAGACAATTTTATGATTGCACATGGTAAAGAATGTGATTAAAGGCTCTTTTCCTATGTCAAAAGTTTTAGTTTTCGAGGGTAATAGCTACGTATGTTGAAAAAATGAAGATATTAGACTATTTTATGATTGCACATGGTAAAGAATGTGATTAAAGGCTCTTTTCCTATGTCAAAAGTTTTAGTTTTCGAGGGTAATAGCTACGTATGTTGAAAAAATGAAGATATTAGACTATTTTATGATTGCAAATGGTAAAAAATGTGATTAAAGGCTCTTTTCCTATTTCAAAAGTTTTAGTTTCGAGGGTAATAGCTATGTCTGTGGAAAAAATGAAGATATTAGACTATTTTATGATTGCACATGGTAAAGAATGTGATTAAAGGCTCTTTTCCTATTTCAAAAGTTTTAGTTTCGAGGGTAATAGCTACGTATGTTGAAAAAATGAAGATATTAGACTATTTTATGATTGCACATGGTAAAGAATGTGATTAAAGGCTCTTTTCCTATTTCAAAAGTTTTAGTTTTCGAGGGTAATAGCTACGTATGTTGAAAAAATGAAGATATTAGACTATTTTATGATTACACATGGTAAAGAATGTGATTAAAGGCTCTTTTCCTATTTCAAAAGTTTTAGTTTTCGAGGGTAATAGCTACGTATGTTGAAAAAATGAAGATATTAGACTATTTTATGATTGCAAATGGTAAAGAATGTGATTAAAGGCTCTTTTCCTATGTCAAAAGTTTTAGTTTTCGAGGGTAATAGCTACGTATGTTGAAAAAATGAAGATTTAGACTATTTTATGATTGCAAATGGTAAAGAATGTGATTAAAGGCTCTTTTCCTATGTCAAAAGTTTTAGTTTTCGAGGGTAATAGCTACGTATGTTGAAAAAATGAAGATATTAGAAATTTTATGATTGCACATGGTAAAGAATGTGATTAAAGGCTCTTTTCCTATTTCAAAAGTTTTAGTTTTCGAGGGTAATAGCTACGTATGTTGAAAAAATGAAGATATTAGACTATTTTATGATTGCACATGGTAAAGAATGTGATTAAAGGCTCTTTTCCTATGTCAAAAGTTTTAGTTTTCGAGGGTAATAGCTACGTATGTTGAAAAAATGAAGATATTAGACTATTTTATGATTGCAAATGGTAAAGAATGTGATTAAAGGCTCTTTTCCTATTTCAAAAGTTTTAGTTTTCGAGGGTAATAGCTACTAATGTTGAAAAAATGAAGATATTAGACTATTTTATGATTGCACATGGTAAAGAATGTGATTAAAGGCTCTTTTCCTATTTCAAAAGTTTTAGTTTTCGAGGGTAATAGCTACGTATGTTGAAAAAATGAAGATATTAGACTATTTTATGATTGCAAATGGTAAAGAATGTGATTAAAGGCTCTTTTCCTATGTCAAAAGTTTTAGTTTTCGAGGGTAATAGCTACGTATGTTGAAAAAATGAAGATTTTAGACTATTTTATGATTACAAATGGTAAAAATGTGATTAAAGGCTCTTTTTCTATGTCAAAAGTTTAGTAGTTTTCGAGGGTAATAGCTACGTATGTTGAAAAAATGAAGATATTAGAAATTTTATGATTGCACATGGTAAAGAATGTGATTAAAGGCTCTTTTCCTATTTCAAAAGTTTTAGTTTTCGAGGGTAATAGCTACGTATGTTGAAAAAATGAAGATATTAGACTATTTTATGATTGCACATGGTAAAGAATGTGATTAAAGGCTCTTTTCCTATTTCAAAAGTTTTAGTTTTCGAGGGTAATAGCTACGTATGTTGAAAAAATGAAGATATTAGACTATTTTATGATTGCAAATGGTAAAGAATGTGATTAAAGGCTCTTTTCCTATTTCAAAAGTTTTAGTTTTCGGAGGGTAATAGCTTTGTATGTTGAAAAATGAAGATATTAGACTATTTTATGATTGCAAATGGTAAAGAATGTGATTAAAGGCTCTTTTCCTATGTCAAAAGTTTTAGTTTTCGAGGGTAATAGCTACGTATGTTGAAAAAATGAAGATATTAACTATTTTATGATTGCAAATGGTAAAGAATGTGATTAAAGGCTCTTTTCCTATGTCAAAAGTTTTAGTTTTCGAGGGTAATAGCTACGTATGTTGAAAAAATGAAGATATTAGACTATTTTATGATTGCAAATGGTAAAGAATGTGATTAAAGGCTCTTTTCCTATTTCAAAAGTTTTAGTTTTCGGGGGTAAGAGCTACGTATGTTGAAAAAATGAAGATATTAGACTATTTTATGATTGCACATGGTAAAGAGTGTGATTAAAGGCTCTTTTCCTATGTCAAAAGTTTTAGTTTTCGAGGGTAATAGCTTTGTCTGTGAAAAAATGAAGATATTAGACAATTTTATGATTGCACATGGTAAAGAATGTGATTAAAGGCTCTTTTCCTATGTCAAAAGTTTTAGTTTTCGAGGGTAATAGATAGGTATGTTGAAAAAATGAAGATAATAAACTATTTTATGATTGCAAATGGTAAAGAATGTGATTAAAGGCTCTTTTCCTATGTCAAAAGTTTTAGTTTTCGAGGGTAATAGCTACGTATGTTGAAAAAATGAAGATATTAGACTATTTTATGATTGCAAATGGTAAAGAATGTGATTAAAGGCTCTTTTCCTATTTCAAAAGTTTTAGTTTTCGAGGGTAATAGCTTTGTATGTGAAAAAATGAAGATATTAGACTATTTTATGATTGCAAATGGTAAAGAATGTGATTAAAGGCTCTTTTCCTATGTCAAAAGTTTTAGTTTTCGAGGGTAATAGCTACGTATGTTGAAAAAATGAAGATATTAGACTATTTTATGATTGCAAATGGTAAAGAATGTGATTAAAGGCTCTTTTCCTATTTCAAAAGTTTTAGTTTTCGAGGGTAATAGCTACGTATGTTGAAAAAATGAAGATATTAGACTATTTTATGATTGCAAATGGTAAAGAATGTGATTAAAGGCTCTTTTCCTATGTCAAAAGTTTTAGTTTTCGAGGGTAATAGCTATGTATTTCGAAAAAATGAAGATATTAGACTATTTTATGATTGCACATGGTAAAGAATGTGATTAAAGGCTCTTTTCCTATGTCAAAAGTTTTAGTTTTCGAGGGTAATAGCTACGTATGTTGAAAAAATGAAGATATTAGACTATTTTATGATTGCACATGGTAAAGAATGTGATTAAAGGCTCTTTTCCTATTTCAAAAGTTTTAGTTTTCGAGGGTAATAGCTACGTATGTTGAAAAAATGAAGATATTAGACTATTTTATGATTGCACATGGTAAAGAATGTGATTAAAGGCTCTTTTCCTATGTCAAAAGTTTTAGTTTTCGAGGGTAATAGCTACGTATGTTGAAAAAATGAAGATATTAGACTATTTTATGATTGCAAATGGTAAAGAATGTGATTAAAGGCTCTTTTCCTATTTCAAAAGTTTTAGTTTTCGAGGGTAATAGCTACGTATGTTGAAAAAATGAAGATATTAGACTATTTTATGATTGCACATGGTAAAGAATGTGATTAAAGGCTCTTTTCCTATGTCAAAAGTTTTAGTTTTCGAGGGTAATAGCTACGTATGTTGAAAAAATGAAGATATTAGACTATTTTATGATTGCAAATGGTAAAGAATGTGATTAAAGGCTCTTTTCCTATGTCAAAAGTTTTAGTTTTCGAGGGTAATAGCTACGTATGTTGAAAAAATGAAGATATTAGACTATTTTATGATTGCAAATGGTAAAGAATGTGATTAAAGGCTCTTTTCCTATTTCAAAAGTTTTAGTTTTCGAGGGTAATAGCTACGTATGTTGAAAAAATGAAGATATTAGACTATTTTATGATTGCACATGGTAAAGAATGTGATTAAAGGCTCTTTTCCTATGTCAAAAGTTTTAGTTTTCGAGGGTAATAGCTACGTATGTTGAAAAAATGAAGATATTAGACTATTTTATGATTGCACATGGTAAAGAATGTGATTAAAGGCTCTTTTCCTATTCAAAAGTTTTAGTTTTCGAGGGTAATAGCTACGTATGTTGAAAAAATGAAGATATTAGACTATTTTATGATTGCAAATGGTAAAGAATGTGATTAAAGGCTCTTTTCCTATGTCAAAAGTTTTAGTTTTCGAGGGTAATAGCTACTTATGTTGAAAAAATGAAGATATTAGACAATTTTATGATTGCACATGGTAAAGAATGTGATTAAAGGCTCTTTTCCTATTTCAAAAGTTTTAGTTTTCGAGGGTAATAGCTACGTATGTGGAAAAAATGAAGATATTAGACAATTTTATGATTGAACATGGTAAAGAATGTGATTAAAGGCTCTTTTCCTATGTCAAAAGTTTTAGTTTTCGAGGGTAATAGCTACGTATGTTGAGAAAATGAAGATATTAGACTATTTTATGATTGCAAATGGTAAAGCATGTGATTAAAGGCTCTTTTCCTATTTCAAACGTTTTAGTTTTCGAGGGTAATAGCTACGTATGTTGAAAAAATGAAGATATTAGACTATTTTATGATTGCAAATGGTAAAGAATGTGATTAAAGGCTCTTTTCCTATGTCAAAAGTTTTAGTTTTCGAGGGTAATAGCTACGTATGTTGAAAAAATGAAGATATTAGACTATTTTATGATTGCAAATGGTAAAGAATGTGATTAAAGGCTCTTTTCCTATGTCAAAAGTTTTAGTTTTCGAGGGTAATAGCTACGTATGTTGAAAAAATGAAGATATTAGACTATTTTATGATTGCAAATGGTAAAAGAATGTGATTAAAGGCTCTTTTCTTATTTCAAAAGTTTTAGTTTTCGAGGGTAATAGCTTTGTCTGTGGAAAAAATGAAGATATTAGACAATTTTATGATTGCACATGGTAAAGAATGTGATTAAAGGCTCTTTTCCTATGTCAAAAGTTTTAGTTTTCGAGGGTAATAGCTACGTATGTTGAAAAAATGAAGATATTAGACTATTTTATGATTGCAAATGGTAAAGAATGTGATTAAAGGCTCTTTTCCTATTTCAAAAGTTTTAGTTTTCGAGGGTAATAGCTACGTATGTTGAAAAAATGAAGATATTAGAATTTTATGATTGCACATGGTAAAGAATGTGATTAAAGGCTCTTTTCCTATGTCAAAAGTTTTAGTTTTCGAGGGTAATAGCTACGTATGTTGAAAAAATGAAGATATTAGACTATTTTATGATTGCAAATGGTAAAGAATGTGATTAAAGGCTCTTTTCCTATTTCAAAAGTTTTAGTTTTCGAGGGTAATAGCTACGTATGTTGAAAAAATGAAGATATTAGACTATTTTATGATTGCACATGGTAAAGAATGTGATTAAAGGCTCTTTTCCTATTTCAAAAGTTTTAGTTTTCGAGGGTAATAGCTACGTATGTTGAAAAAATGAAGATATTAGACAATTTTATGATTGCACATGGTAAAGAATGTGATTAAAGGCTCTTTTCCTATTTCAAAAGTTTTAGTTTTCGAGGGTAATAGCTACGTATGTTGAAAAAATGAAGATATTAGACTATTTTATGATTGCAAATGGTAAAGAATGTGATTAAAGGCTCTTTTCCTATGTCAAAAGTTTTAGTTTTCGAGGGTAATAGCTACGTATGTTGAAAAAATGAAGATATTAGACTATTTTATGATTGCAAATGGTAAAAAATGTGATTAAAGGCTCTTTTCTATTTCAAAAGTTTTAGTTTTCGAGGGTAATAGCTACGTATGTTGAAAAAATGAAGATATTAGAAATTTTATGATTGCACATGGTAAAGAATGTGATTAAAGGCTCTTTTCCTATGTCAAAAGTTTTAGTTTTCGAGGGTAATAGCTACGTATGTTGAAAAAATGAAGATATTAGACTATTTTATGATTGCACATGGTAAAGAATGTGATTAAAGGCTCTTTTCCTATGTCAAAAGTTTTAGTTTTCGAGGGTAATAGCTACGTATGTTGAAAAAATGAAGATATTAGACTATTTTATGATTGCAAATGGTAAAGAATGTGATTAAAGGCTCTTTTCCTATTTCAAAAGTTTTAGTTTTCGAGGGTAATAGCTATGTCTGTGGAAAAAATGAAGATATTAGACTATTTTATGATTGCACATGGTAAAGAATGTGATTAAAGGCTCTTTTCCTATTTCAAAAGTTTTAGTTTTCGAGGGTAATAGCTACGTATGTTGAAAAAATGAAGATATTAGACTATTTTATGATTGCAAATGGTAAAGAATGTGATTAAAGGCTCTTTTCCTATTTCAAAAGTTTTAGTTTTCGAGGGTAATAGCTACGTATGTTGAAAAAATGAAGATATTAGACTATTTTATGATTGCAAATGGTAAAGAATGTGATTAAAGGCTCTTTTCCTATTTCAAAAGTTTTAGTTTTCGAGGGTAATAGCTACGTATGTTGAAAAAATGAAGATATTAGACTATTTTATGATTGCAAATGGTAAAGAATGTGATTAAAGGCTCTTTTCCTATGTCAAAAGTTTTAGTTTTCGAGGGTAATAGCTACGTATGTTGAAAAAATGAAGATATTAGACTATTTTATGATTGCAAATGGTAAAGAATGTGATTAAAGGCTCTTTTCCTATGTCAAAAGTTTTAGTTTTCGAGGGTAATAGCTAGTATGTTGAAAAAATGAAGATATTAGACTATTTTATGATTGCAAATGGTAAAGAATGTGATTAAAGGCTCTTTTCCTATGTCAAAAGTTTTAGTTTTCGAGGGTAATAGCTACATATGTTGAAAAAATGAAGATATTAGACTATTTTATGATTGCAACATGGTAAAGAATGTGATTAAAGGCTCTTTTCCTATTTCAAAAGTTTTAGTTTTCGAGGGTAATAGCTACGTATGTTGAAAAAATGAAGATATTAGACTATTTTATGATTGAACATGGTAAAGAATGTGATTAAAGGCTCTTTTCCTATGTCAAAAGTTTTAGTTTTCGAGGGTAATAGCTACGTATGTTGAAAAAATGAAGATATTAGACTATTTTATGATTGCAAATGGTAAAGAATGTGATTAAAGGCTCTTTTCCTATTTCAAAAGTTTTAGTTTTCGAGGGTAATAGCTAAGTATGTTGAAAAAATGAAGATATTAGACTATTTATGATTGCAAATGGTAAAGAATGTGATTAAAGGCTCTTTTCCTATGTCAAAAGTTTTAGTTTTCGAGGGTAATAGCTATGTATGTTGAAAAAATGAAGATATTAGACTATTTTATGATTGCACATGGTAAAGAATGTGATTAAAGGCTCTTTTCCTATGTCAAAAGTTTTAGTTTTCGAGGGTAATAGCTACGTATGTTGAAAAAATGAAGATATTAGACTATTTTATGATTGCACATGGTAAAGAATGTGATTAAAGGCTCTTTTCCTATTTCAAAAGTTTTAGTTTTCGAGGGTAATAGCTACGTATGTTGAAAAAATGAAGATATTAGACTATTTTATGATTGCACATGGTAAAGAATGTGATTAAAGGCTCTTTTCCTATTTCAAAAGTTTTAGTTTTCGAGGGTAATAGCTACGTATGTTGAAAAAATGAAGATATTAGACTATTTTATGATTGCAAATGGTAAAGAATGTGATTAAAGGCTCTTTTCCTATGTCAAAAGTTTTAGTTTTCGAGGGTAATAGCTGTCTGTGGAAAAAATGAAGATATTAGACTATTTTATGATTGCACATGGTAAAGAATGTGATTAAAGGCTCTTTTCCTATTTCAAAAGTTTTAGTTTTCGAGGGTAATAGCTACGTATGTTGAAAAAATGAAGATATTAGACTATTTTATGATTGCAAATGGTAAAGAATGTGATTAAAGGCTCTTTTCCTATGTCAAAAGTTTTAGTTTTCGAGGGTAATAGCTACGTATGTGAAAAAATGAAGATATTAGACTATTTTATGATTGCACATGGTAAAGAATGTGATTAAAGGCTCTTTTCCTATTTCAAAAGTTTTAGTTTTCGAGGGTAATAGCTACGTATGTTGAAAAAATGAAGATATTAGACTATTTTATGATTGCACATGGTAAAGAATGTGATTAAAGGCTCTTTTCCTATTCAAAAGTTTTAGTTTTCGAGGGTAATAGCTACGTATGTTGAAAAAATGAAGATATTAGACTATTTTATGATTGCACATGGTAAAGAATGTGATTAAAGGCTCTTTTCCTATTCAAAAGTTTTAGTTTTCGAGGGTAATAGCTACGTATGTTGAAAAAATGAAGATATTAGACTATTTTATGATTGCACATGGTAAAGAATGTGATTAAAGGCTCTTTTCCTATGTCAAAAGTTTTAGTTTTCGAGGGTAATAGCTACGTATGTGGAAAAAATGAAGATATTAGACTATTTTATGATTGCACATGGTAAAGAATGTGATTAAAGGCTCTTTTCCTATTTCAAAAGTTTTAGTTTTCGAGGGTAATAGCTACGTATGTTGAAAAAATGAAGATATTAGACTATTTTATGATTGCAAATGGTAAAGAATGTGATTAAAGGCTCTTTTCCTATGTCAAAAGTTTTAGTTTTCGAGGGTAATAGCTACGTATGTTGAAAAAATGAAGATATTAGACTATTTTATGATTGCACATGGTAAAGAATGTGATTAAAGGCTCTTTTCCTATTTCAAAAGTTTTAGTTTTCGAGGGTAATAGCTACGTATGTTGAAAAAATGAAGATATTAGACTATTTTATGATTGCAAATGGTAAAGAATGTGATTAAAGGCTCTTTTCCTATGTCAAAAGTTTTAGTTTTCGAGGGTAATAGCTACGTATGTTGAAAAAATGAAGATATTAGACTATTTTATGATTGCACATGGTAAAGAATGTGATTAAAGGCTCTTTTCCTATTTCAAAAGTTTTAGTTTTCGAGGGTAATAGCTACTTATGTTGAAAAAATGAAGATATTAGACTATTTTATGATTGCACATGGTAAAGAATGTGATTAAAGGCTCTTTTCCTATTTCAAAAGTTTTAGTTTTCGAGGGTAATAGCTACGTATGTTGAAAAAATGAAGATATTAGACTATTTTATGATTGCAAATGGTAAAGAATGTGATTAAAGGCTCTTTTCCTATGTCAAAAGTTTTAGTTTTCGAGGGTAATAGCTACGTATGTTGAAAAAATGAAGATATTAGACTATTTTATGATTGCAAATGGTAAAGAATGTGATTAAAGGCTCTTTTCCTATGTCAAAAGTTTTAGTTTTCGAGGGTAATAGCTACGTATGTTGAAAAAATGAAGATATTAGACAATTTTATGATTGCACATGGTAAAGAATGTGATTAAAGGCTCTTTTCCTATTTCAAAAGTTTTAGTTTTCGAGGGTAATAGCTACGTATGTTGAAAAAATGAAGATATTAGACTATTTTATGATTGCACATGGTAAAGAATGTGATTAAAGGCTCTTTTCCTATTTGTCAAAAGTTTTAGTTTTCGAGGGTAATAGCTACGTATGTTGAAAAAATGAAGATATTAGACTATTTTATGATTGCACATGGTAAAGAATGTGATTAAAGGCTCTTTTCCTATTTCAAAAGTTTTAGTTTTCGAGGGTAATAGCTACGTATGTTGAAAAAATGAAGATATTAGACTATTTTATGATTGCACATGGTAAAGAATGTGATTAAAGGCTCTTTTCCTATGTCAAAAGTTTTAGTTTTCGAGGGTAATAGCTACGTATGTTGAAAAAATGAAGATATTAGACTATTTTATGATTGCAAATGGTAAAGAATGTGATTAAAGGCTCTTTTCCTATGTCAAAAGTTTTAGTTTTCGAGGGTAATAGCTACGTATGTTGAAAAAATGAAGATATTAGACTATTTTATGATTACAATGGTAAAGAATGTGATTAAAGGCTCTTTTCCTATGTCAAAAGTTTTAGTTTTCGAGGGTAATAGCTACGTATGTTGAAAAAATGAAGATATTAGAATTTTATGATTGCACATGGTAAAGAATGTGATTAAAGGCTCTTTTCCTATTTCAAAAGTTTTAGTTTTCGAGGGTAATAGCTACGTATGTTGAAAAAATGAAGATATTAGACTATTTTATGATTGCAAATGGTAAAGAATGTGATTAAAGGCTCTTTTCCTATGTCAAAAGTTTTAGTTTTCGAGGGTAATAGCTACGTATGTTGAAAAAATGAAGATATTAGACTATTTTATGATTGCACATGGTAAAGAATGTGATTAAAGGCTCTTTTCCTATTTCAAAAGTTTTAGTTTTCGAGGGTAATAGCTACGTATGTTGAAAAAATGAAGATATTAGACTATTTTATGATTGCAAATGGTAAAGAATGTGATTAAAGGCTCTTTTCCTATGTCAAAAGTTTTAGTTTTCGAGGGTAATAGCTACGTATGTTGAAAAAATGAAGATATTAGACTATTTTATGATTGCAAATGGTAAAGAATGTGATTAAAGGCTCTTTTCCTATGTCAAAAGTTTTAGTTTTCGAGGGTAATAGCTACGTGTTGAAAAAATGAAGATATTAGACTATTTTATGATTGCAACATGGTAAAGAATGTGATTAAAGGCTCTTTTCTATTTCAAAAGTTTTAGTTTTCGAGGGTAATAGCTACGTATGTTGAAAAAATGAAGATATTAGACTATTTTATGATTGCAAATGGTAAAGAATGTGATTAAAGGCTCTTTTCCTATGTCAAAAGTTTTAGTTTTCGAGGGTAATAGCGTCTGTGGTAT
>NW_027067416.1:0-13285 GCF_032884065.1 Artemia franciscana | reverse complement strand
GTCCCGGTCTGTAATTTATCTTTGAGTGTTTTTTCTTTTTAGTTTTTTTTTAGTTTTTTACATTTTTTCAGTTTTTTTTCTTCTTTATTTTTCAGCGTCATATATATATATATATATATATATATATATATATATATATATATATATATATATATATATATATATATATATATATATATATATATATATATATATATATATATATATATATATATATATATATATATATATATATATATATATATATATATATATATATATATATATATATATATATATATATATATACATATATATACATATATATATATACATATATATATATATATATATATATATATATATATATATATATATATATATATATATATATATATATATATATATATATATATATATATATATATATATATATATATATATATATATATATATATATATATATATATATATATATATATATATACTAGCTGTTAGGGTGGCGCTTCGCGCCACCCCAACACCTAGTTGGTGGGGAGCTTCGCGCCCCCCCAAGCCCCCCCGTGTGCGTAAGTCGTTACGCGCCATATTAGTTACGTGCCATTTTAGTTGTGTCCCTGTGTCCCACCTGTGAATATAGATAGATTTATATATGTTTTTCAAACTACGTAAAAATTGCGAATATACAACATTTTTGGCTTTCCCACTACTGGGAGCTTTCCGTTTCCAATTGCCAGCAATTGATCTGAAAATGTTTGACCAGAGTCATCGTTTTGCAATCGGACACGCATATTTGCAGTTAATTTTAATATTTTTACGTGTGCCCATAAATTAGAATTTTTCAGGCAAGCATTCATTTCGTCTGCAGGAGTTAAAATACGTAAAAATTGCGAATAAACAACATTCTTGGCTTTCCCATTGTCTGTGCATATACAAAGCCGTATGTACTAATAATGACGTCATATGCAAACGTTCTTTTACAAACAAACAAACATGCATACACACAACTCGTTTTTATGTAGATAGATAGATAGATAGATACAATACAATTAACTGCGTAAAACTTGCGAATATACAACATTCTTTGCTGTCCAATTGTCGCTGCATATAAATAGATTGTCAGGTTTACCGACCCCTCGAACATGCAACATACAATTGTCCATGGGAAAAAACAATCAGTATTAAGATCTATACACCATTTTTCTAATGATTGACCTTGAGCTTTATTAATGGTGATGCAAATGCTAATCGAATTGGGAATTGCAATCTTTTAAATTGAAAAGGCAGATCCGTTGGAATCATGGGAATGCGAGGAATAAGAACAGACTTACCCTCAAAAGGCCCTGTCAAGATTGTGGCCTCTATTAGGTTTTCCATTGTTTTTTTTTACGGCAAGGCGCATGCCATTGCAAAGCTTTGGCGGGTTGATATTTCTTAAAAGTATTATTCGTACGCCTATTTTTAGTTGTAGCACGTGTGGTGGAAACCATGAAAGATCTATGGAATTTAAAAATTCAGATGGATAATTAACCGCTTCATTTGGTTCCAAAACTGTGTCGACTGACTTGTAAAGGACTGCCTGGTCTCGAATCTTGGTCAAAACAATATTGTTGATTTCGTGGACGTCTTTATTTTTGGGTGCGAGAATCGCTCTTTCACTTAGCCATTTATTATTTTTATAATTTTTTAGAATATTCGGAAATAATTTTCAATCAATTCATTTTTGGACGTCACTAAATTACAGAAATCAGCAGGTAGTTGTATACGTCCTGAAATTGAGTCTATCGTATCATAAATGTCTTTTTGTTCCGACGTTAACTTGGAAATGTTATTTTGTACATACGACAATAGATCACTCGTACTGTAACTTTGTTCACGATCCAATTCTACACATGTCGAAACAGCAGCGATACGGTTAGGTGAAGGCATTCCCAAATCCTGAAGAGGTTTGTTTGCCATACGTACACACAAATCTTCTATAATAACTAAAGTGTAGTGATAAATAACTGATGTAAAATCAAAAGTCATATCTGACGTCTCTAACTGTTTTCGATGGAGTATATCTTCGGACATTTTTGACTTATATTTTTCCCATAACTCTGTAGGAGCTGATGGAGAGCAAGTTGTTAAAATGATGCCAAACAATGCACGAATTTGACTTGGGGTTGACGTTTCGCACTAATGGGGAATATGGAACAACCCACTGGTTATCTACTTCGATGGTGGTACCGTTGCCATTGTAGGTTCTTCAGTCATTTTACAATTAGAAATTTCTCTTTCAACGGTCTTCTTACAATTAAAAATTTGTCTTTGAACGATATTCTTAAATACCTGTGTCCTGGTCGTCATTTATATTCCCTGTGTCCCGGTCGTCATTTGTGTCCCGGTATCCCAGTCTGTAATTTCTCTTTGAGTGTCCCAGTCGTTATTTATATACCCTCTGTCCCGGTCGTCATTCGTGTCCCGGTCTGTAATCTTTGAGTGTTTTTTCTTTTTAGTATTTTTTAGTTTTTTACATTTTTTTTTTCAGTTTTCTTTTTCTTCTTTATTTTCAGCTTCACTATGAAATACATATTGCCGAACCTTTGTTTTTTTAACTAAAATCTGGTAGGCATTGATGACCTTATCCAAGTCAAAATCCCAAACCCAATCATCATCGCTATCATTTTCAGTTTTGATATGTTTTGACTCTCGCTGTCCAGGTGGATCTTCATCTAACTGCGCGGTTTTACATTCTTTAGCCTCAAGCCTGTTTCCTTGCTGTTCTTTTGATTCCTCGGCACGCTTTCTTTTCTGACTTTCTCTATCAGCAGCAAGTTTTTTGGCATAGACTCTTTGAGCATCTTCATCGGCTTTTGCCATGGTAAGTTCATCAGTCATTGTAAACTTAAACATTAATAGATTTCTACGTGAACATATGTCTTAAATATCTTGAATGACGTCACCGTCAAAGCAAAAATGACGACAACTAATTTCATGACGTCAGCCGACACACAAACATGACGTCACCTGATCCACAGACAGACAGACAGACAAGTTATTTATATATATATATATATATAGATAGATATATATATAATATGGGGCGGAGAGGCTTGGGGGGTCACCTAGCTAATAAAATATATATATATATATATATATATATATATATATATATATATATATATATATATATATATATATATATATATATATATATATATATATATATATATATATATATATATATATATATATATATATTATATATATATATATATATATATATATATATATATATATATATATATATATATATATATATATATATAAAACAAAAAAAAACAACTAAAAATAAAAAAAGAAAAACCGAAAAAGAGAAAACCTTTAAAAAATAAAAAATAAAAAAGCTAAAGAACTAAAAAGAAAAGAAAACCTAAGAAAACTAAAAAGCTAAAAAACCAGAAAAAACTAAAAAAAGAAAAAGAAAAAAAAAAAAAACATATATATATATATATATATATATATATATATATATATATATATTATATATATATATATATATATATATATATATATATATATATATATATATATATATTATATATATATATATAAAGCTATAAAACTGAAAGAAAATAAAAACTAAAAAAGAGAAAAAGAAAAAACTAAGTAAAGAAAAAACCTAAAAAGAAAAAAAATAAAACAAGGTAAAAACTAAAAAAAGAAAAAAACAAAAAAAGAAAAAAAACTAAAGAAAAACCAAGAGTGGAGAAAAAACTAAAAAAAAAAGAAGAAAAAGAAAACTAAAAAAGATGAAAAAAATTTCACTGGTAAAAAGCTAAAAAAAAGAAAAAAAGGACAAAAAATAACTAAAAAACAAAAAAAAAAGAAAGAAAAAACTAAAAAAGTACAAATGAAAAAAGTAATTACTAAAAAATAAAAAATAAATACCAAAATAACGGAAAAAAACTGAAAAAAACATCAAAAATCTTAAAAAAAGCAAAAAGCAAAAAGATAACAAAACTAAAACAAGAAAAACTAAGACTAAAAAATAAAAAGTCTAAAAAAAAAACTAAAAAATTAAAAAACTAAAAAAGTAAAAAAAACAGAGAAATAAAAAAAGAATAAAAAAATAAAAACACAAAACTAAAGAAAAAGGAAAAATTAAAACCTAAGAAAAAAAATCAAAAAATAAAAAACTAAAAAAGAAACAAAATAAAAAATGAAAAAAAACTTTTGAATCATAAGTATTCCAAAAAATTGTGGCTCTTTCAATTTTATTAAATTATTTAAAATACAAAAAACTGGGAATTGCAAAAATATTTCAATATATTTTGACAATAGATTAAAGTAATTAGAAAACCTTAAAACAGATACCCAAAAGTTTGAGGTTTATCAGAAATTGTTGAGCTTTAGCACTCTAGGCACTTGAAGATTTTTTGAAGTGTCAATTAATGTCAAAAGATAAAATGTTACCAAAAAGTAAAACCAGGCTTGCGGCTCAAAGAGAAAGGGCCAGATTAGGAATGTGCAATTTACGTCAACGAAGGCGTGTCGAGGAACTACCAGAGCAACGTGAAACCAGACTTGATGCTGAAAGAGAAAATAAAAAAGAAAGCGTGTCGAGGAACTACCAGAGCAACGTGACAACATGCTTGAGGCTCAAAGAGATACTGCCAAAAGAAAGCGTGCCGAGGAATCACAAGAGCGACGTGAAAATTATTGCCTGACATCCAGGTACAGCCCAAACGATGATTATATCATGAGTTGATGTAGTCAAATAGGGACTATGTCTAAAATTTGCCCCTATTGCAAGGCCTTGAAATTTAATGGTGAAACAATGGGAATGTGTTGTGCCTCAGAAAAAGTTAAACTCTCTCAACTGGCTGCAGAACCAGAGCCATTGAAGACTTTGCTTACTGGAACTACGTCAGAATCTAAGCTTTTTTTTATATGAAACATCAGAAAATATAACTCATGTTTCCAAATGACGTGGTTTGGTGCCCAAATCGAAAATCAAGATCAATTTATGACTACTTTCAAAGTAAAAGGGCAAATTTATCATAAAACAGGGTCCCTTCTACCATTATCAGGTGAGAATAATAAATTTTTACATTGCGAAATTTCTCCCGACGTTGAAAGGACTTTCATTTTCCAATTGCAACATCTTTTCCACAAAACAAATGATTTAGTGCATCTGTTCAAAACATCAATCGATTTGATGCCTACTGAAACGCATAAAATTGTTATTTCCACTGACAAAACGCCTACTGACAAACATTTGCGTAGATACAATTCTCCAAATATCGACGAAGTGGCAATCGTTATGGTCGGTGATCAGTTTTTACCTCAAGATATTATTCTTCATAAGCGAAACACGCAGTTGTTACGAATTGCTGAAACTCATCGATGCAACGATGCCCTACAATATCCTATCATTTTGGGGGATGGAGCCGACGGCTATCACTCTAATAATAAACTGATAGATCCATCCACTAACAAAAAAACGGTATAACATTATAGGTATAAAGGACCCATTATACCTTATTGAGAGCAACCAAGAAAACCCGTGGTAGACAATCAGGAGGTCTGGCCATCTATTTCAGATATAAGACTCAGCCAATATTGTTGCAAAGTGACGCTAACATCTTAGCGATAAAATGTGGTAATATCGCATTAATAAACATTTACTTCCTCTGTAATAAATAGACTGTGCAGTCATTGTCGAGTTTTCCACAAGCATGTAATCGCCTACGAACACTAATTAGTGACCTAATAAAGATATTCTATTTATTTATATTCACAATCGTGGTGGTCTTACTTCCAACCTCGATCATGTTATTTTGTCAGATTCATCTCTATTTTCATCAATAGTTCACGTGGACGACTACAAAATCGACGACAATCATTTACCAATCAAGTGCCAACTATCTTCCTCCATGGGGAGCTCTGTGCAACGTAACTCTCCTAAGTAGTTCTGAAAGTTAAATTGGGAAAATTCCAATGTTCCACTTTATGTTTTGACATTGTCCCAGTTGTTATCATTTATTGAAGTGACTTTCCACTTATTGCAAACATCTGTATATACAACTTCAACTCGGATAGATATCAACTCGTATTATCAGCAAATAGTTTTTTGTCTAAAATCTGCCGCTAAAACAGCTGTCCCCTCTGAGCGTGTGCGAACGGGTACTTGCAATCTCTTTTGGAAAGTTGATCCTAAAGTGAAGATGGCTAAACAAAAAGCTAAGTTCTGGCTCCGTATGTGATTAGCCTTTGATCGTCCTCCTTCATGCTCAGTACATCTAATAAAACAGAAAACCAAACAAGAGTACAAATATTCCCTGCGTAGAGCGAGACTGAATGCTTGGGATGGTCCTTGTGGAAAAAAAATCTTGGGATCGTGATATAAACAGTGTAAAATGTTCACCTCCAATTAATTCGTCTCTTCGGCTATGTGACTTCGTTTCTCATTATAAAAATATTTTGCTTTCATTTAATATTAATCTGCAAAATCATTTTACAAAGCTTGTCAAGTCAATCCTCCCAATTCGAATCAACCAATCTCAAATTTTATCGATGGAATCTGGTGTTATACTCCGAAGCCTTAAGCAAGTGAATAAGTCTGAGTCTCTTGATAGTGATGGTCTTTGCTTCAAGTTTTTTGCTTATGACTATCCTGTACTGCTGAAGCATTTGCAGTTATTGTTTCAGATGTGTTTGGCACAGTTCGATGTGTCAGACAGTTTTTTGTCCGGTAGTATATCTCCCATAGTCAAGAGGGGTAAGGACCCAAGTGCCTGCTCTAATTACCGTCCTATCACAGTGTCTTGTTTTGTTTGAAAGCTATAACCGTCAATTTCTTACAATGATAATTTAGGCATTAGTCATGTTGCATATGCTGATGATGTTCTGCTTCTTAGCCAGACAAAACATAGTCTAATTACCAACTTTAACGGGCTTTCAGCCGCAGTATCCACAATAGGCCTTTCAGATAATGCCTCCAAATGTGAGTTTTTGTGTTTTGGGTGTCATCAACCAGCATCACCTCTTTGGTTGGGTTCTTCAACTATACCATGTTTAGCAAGTATTAAATGGTTGGTTCTTTCTTTTTCCATGTCACTTTTTTCTACTTGTTCCACTCTTACGTCCAGCAGTCTTAAAAGTATGCGGGCTGGTTACGAGAAAATCTCACCAAATCGTTGTTGGTATAACCGAAAAGGACTAAGCCGTCTTTATTCTAGTTTGTGTGCCCCTGCTGTTTTTTATCTCTCTGGTTTTGCTTTCCTCCTTTGCAAGAAGGATACTAAGAAAACACGCTAAGGATATTTTAAGTAATCCAAGTATTTGCTGCATCTGCCTTGGTTTTATCAGAATCATACAGTCGTTTCTAAATTTGACATTGTTGATGTGCCGTCACGACTGAAACATTTATCTAAAGATATATCTCTTAAAAGTCAGCAAATTTTCGATGTTTTTTACCCACTTTGGCCATTTTTTGAATGGAGTTAATTTGTTTATGTTGTATGTATTTATGCGGCTAAGTTATTTATGTTGTTATGTTTTTTTCTTGTATTTTTCTTTTTTTGTTCGTTTTACTCCAGAGTTTAATGTATTTTGTGCGTTATAAATAAATTATTATTACAAAAGCAGTTTCTGTATAATTATCCTATAATGTCACCAAATAAGAAAACACCAGATGGAAACACTATAGCAACGCAAAACCATGTATATTCGCAAATTTTGCGCAATTAAAAACTAGCTCCTTGCACAAGTATTGCTGGGGCTCGTTCTAGAAAAAAATAAAGAAGAAAAATAAAATACGGAAATAAGAAAAAACTAAAAAATTGAAAAAACTATAAAGAAAAAAAAAGAGAAACTAAAAAGAGAAAAAAATTTAAATTAAAAAACAGGGGATTACAAGAACCCAAAAACTTAAAAAAGAAAACCAAAACTTTGAAGTATTAGTAGATATCATTGTTAGATTAGACTTGCTTTAATAATCAAGTATCTTTGAAAACACCGCAATAGAACACAAGAGACAAAGAGAATGCATATATAATAGCCTGCCACGTGCCATGCTGGAGTCCGGTGGCGAAGTATATATATATATATATATATACATATATATATATATACATATATATATATATATATATATATATATATATATATATATATATATATATATATATATATATATATATATATATATATATATATATATATATATATATATATATACATATATAAATATATTGAAAAGAGAAATCACCAATGCAACAGCACAAACACATAAAAAAAAGAGACAGAAATTAGTCATTAATATAGACCAGCACTCGAATGAGGCCTTAACCCTACTCATCCATACCATCACATAGGTCAAAGAGCATAGCCAAACATAATCAACCATAAGGAATAATAAATGGACAGGCAGTCATGTCGTCAATAAGTATAAGTCGTCATTTACCAAACAATAGAAAAAATAATAAAGACAAATAATTCAGAGGCAACAACCCAACACAAGGGCTCATCAGGAGAATATACTGGCCAACAGGGTTTCGCCACTTTAAATTCTCATATATATATATATATATATATATATATATATATATATATATATATATATATATATATATATATATATATATAATATATATATATATATATATATATATATATATATATATATATATATATATATATATATATATATATATATAATATATATATATATATATATATATATATATATATATATATATATACATATATGTGTGTGTGTGTGTATATATATACTAGCTGTATGTACATTCCTTTTTTACCGGTCTTTTTTTCTTTGAGTGTCCCGGTTTTTCTCTTTGAGTGTCCCGGTCGTCATTTATATTCCCTATGTCCCGGTGTCCCGGTTGTCATTTGTGTCCCGATGTCCCGGTCTGTAATTTCGTCAGTCGACAAACATGACGCCAGTCGACGACATATAAACATGACGTAACTTGAGACACACACACAGACAACTTATTTATATATATATATATATATATATATATATATATATATATATATATATATATATATATATATATATATATATATATATATATATATATATATATATATATATATATATATATATATATATATATATATATATATATATATATATATATATATATATATATCTACATTCCCAGGTGGGACACAGGGACACAACTACAATGGCGCGTAACGACGTAAGCGTGCGGAGGGGCTTCGGGGGGGGCGCAAAGCGCCCCTCACTACCTAGGTGTTGGGGGGCACGAAGCGCCACCCCAACAGCTAGTATTATATATAAATAAGTTGTATGTCCGCCTCTTAAACTATCTATATATATCTTAAAGAATAAAACTGAAAAATAAAGAAGAAAAAGAAAACTTAAAAAAGAAAAAATATAGATGCAAACAACTTCAAAAAAATAAAAAGAAAAAAACTAAGAAAACTAAAAAACTGAGATAGCTAAAAAATTAGAAAAAAGAAAAAAAACTAATAAGAAAAAAACTAAAAAAGAAATAACTAATAAGGAAAAAAGAAAAAAAAGAAAAAAAGAAAAACTAAAAAATAATAAAAAGAAAGAAAAATAAAAACTAAAAAAGAAAAACTAAAAAAAAAAAAATTAAAATAAACAAGAAAAAGAAAAATTAAAAAAAGGAGAGAAAAACTAAAAAAAACAAAAAGGTAAAAAATAAAAAAAACTACTAGGAAAAAAAGAAAATCAAAAAGCTGTCCATATTTTGTGTATGTCCGCATATGTGTTTGTTTGTATAGAAAAACTAAAAAAGAAAAAAGAAAATTAAACAGTGATTGTTTCTTTTATGTTTGAGGGTATGCATATGACGTCTGAAAAATATTTCTTAAGAAGAAAATGAAAACAAAAAACAAATAAAATATAAAAAACTAAAGAAAAATAAAAAAAAATAAAAAAAATAAAAAAGCTAAGAAACTAAAAAAGAAAATCTATATATATAAAAATAAGTTGTAAGTTTGTCAATATTTTGTGTTTGTCCGCAAATATGTGTTTGTTTGTCCGCATATGACGTCTTAAAAATGAAGAAGAACAAGAAAACTAAAAAAAGAAAAAAAAAGAAAAAAAGGTAAAAAACTAAAAAAAGCTAAAAAGAAAAAAAACTAAAAAAATAAAAAATTTAAAAAACTAAAAAAACAAAAAAAGAAAAAAAGAAAAAACTAAAAAAAGAAAAACCTAAAAAAAAGAACAAAAAAAATTGAAAAATTAAAAAAGGCAAAAAACTAAAAAGAAAAAAAAGTTAAAAAGAAAAAAAAAGCTAAAAAAAATAAAAAAGCTACAAAACTAAAAATAGAAAAAAACTAAAAAAGAAAAAAAAATTAAAGCATGTTTGTTTTTTGTGCTTTTTTTTCTTTTTAGGTTTTTTTTCTTTTTAGTTTTTGGCCTTTTTTAATCTTTAAATTTTTTTGTTCTTTTTCTTAGGTTTTTCTTTTTTTAGTTTTTTCTTTTTTTCTTTTTTCGTTTTTTTATTAAAAAAATTTTTTTTTTGAGGGTTTGCATATGAGTAAAAGAAAAACTAAAAAGAAAAAAACTAAAAAATCTATATCTATATATAAAAATAAGTTTTATGTATGCATGTTTACTTGTTTGTGGGTTTGCATATGAAGTCATTGTAAGTATATAAGGCTTTGTATATGACGTCATTATAAGATGACGCTACAGACCAGGACACCGGGACACAAATGACGACCGGGACACAGGGAATATAAAAGACAAACGGGATACTCAAAGAAAAATTACACACCGGACCGGGACACTCAAAGAGAATTTAAAGACTGGGACACCGGGACACAAATGACGACCAGGACAAAGGGAATATAAATGACGACCTAGACACAGGGACAAGCACAGTGGGGACGCCGAGGGGAAAAGGAGGGATATATAAATGACGACGGGGACACAGGGAATGTTTGATTAGCAATCACCATCGACAAAGCTCAAGGGCAATCAATAGAAAAATGTGTTATAGTTATAAACTATATATATATATATATATATATATATATATATATATATATATATATATATATATATATATATATATATATATATATATATATATATATATATATATATATATATATATATATATATATATATATATATATATATATATATATATATATTATATATATATATATATATATATATATATATATATATATATATATATATATATATATATATATATATATATATATATATATATATATAAATATATATATATATATATATATATATATATATATATAATATATATATATATATATATATATATATATATATATATATATATATATATATATATATATATATATATATATATATATATATATATATATATATATATATATATATATATATATATATATATATATATATATATATATATATATATATTAAAAAGGGTTTTGCTTTTAGTTTTGGTTATTTCTGTTTTAAATTAAATAAAAAAAAAACAAGTTTTTTTAACTAAAAGTAAGGAGCGACATTAAAACTTAAAACGACCAGAAATTACTTCGTATATGAAAGAGGCTGCTTCCTCATCAACGCCTCGCTTTTTACGCTAAAGTTTGACTCTTTCTCTCAATTCTTCTTTTTAAAACAGCATAAAAATTTAGCGTAAAGAGCGGGGCGTTGATGAGGAAGCAGCCTCTTTCATATACGAAGTAATTTCTGGTCGTTTTAAGTTTTAAAACTTAGTTAAGAAAACTTGTTTTTTTTATTTAATTTCTGGACGTTTTTGAATCAATGCATGTTTTTATTTTGGCTCCCCGCAGAGGAATAATAAAAACAAAATTTGCATTTTTTTTGGCTAAATGGCTTTCTCATAATTTTGATCGAATGATTTTGAGAAAAAAAGAGCGGGGGAGGAAGCCTAGTTGCCCTCCAAATTTTTGGTTAATTAAAAAGGCAACTAGAATTTTTAATTTTTTACGAATATTTTTATTAGTAAAAGATCTACGTAACTTATAAATTAGCTTACATAAAGAACTTTTGTATTCTCATATTTTTATTACATATATGAGGGGGTTCGCCCCCTTGTCAGATCCTCGCTCTTTACACTAAAGCTTAAATTTTGTCCCAATTCATTAAGAATGACCCCAGAATCACAAAAGCCGTAGAATAAATAGTTGAAATTACTAAAAATACTTTAACATAAAGAGCGAGGTATTAGAAGGAGGTGAGCCCCTCAAATGGGTAATAATTTCTGTTTGTTTTAAGTTTTAATGCTGCTCCTTACTTCCAGCTGAAAGAACTTTTTCATATTTATTTTTTCATTGTTTTTTTTTTTAAATAATGCTAGTAAATTTTGCGCTCCCTTCATGGAGATTTTCTTCCCCATGAGAAAACTATCGATGGAAAGTTCCCCCAGAATATCCCCCTCTTTTCAACCCCTCCCCCAATCAAAAAAATCCTCCTGAAAACGCCTGTACACTTCCCAATAACCATTACTAATATGTAAGCACTGGTCAAAGTTTGTAACTTGTTGCCCCTCCCACGGGGACTGTGGGGGAGTAAGTCGTCCCCAAACACATAGGTATAAGGTTTTTTGACTACGTTGAATAAAATGGCTATCTCAAAATTTTGATCCGTTGACTTTGGTAAAATAATTAGAGTGGGAGGGGGCCTAGGTGCCCTCCAATTTTTTTGGTCACTTAAAAAGGGCACTAGAACTTTTCATTTCCGTTAGATTGAGCCCTTTTGCAACATTCTAGGACAACTGGGTCGATACGATCACCCCTGGAAAAAATAAACAAAAAAACAAAAAACAAAAAAACAAATAAACACGCATCCGTGATCTGCCTTCTGGCAAAAAAATCAAAATTCCACATTTTTGTAGATAGGAGCTTGAAACTTCTAGAGTAGGGTTTTCTGATACGCTGAATCTGATGGTGTGATTTTCGTCAAGATTCTATGACTTCTAGGGGGCGTTTCCCCCTATTTTCTAAAATAACGCAAATTTTCTCAGGCTCGTAACTTTTGATGGGTAAGACTAAACTTGATGAAACTGATATATATAAAATCAGCATTAAAATGCGATTCTTTTGATGTAGGTATTGGTATCAAAATTCTATTTTTTAGAGTTTTGGTTACTATTGAGCCGGGTTGCTCCTTACTACAGTTCGTTACCACGAACTGTTTGATTGTAAGTATTATTAAAAAACTGCTAAAGACAAAATATAGTAAAGCTGCTCCAGAATAGCTTCTAATTTAAAGACGAATTTATTGAGCAACGTTTAACTTAATTATCAATTAGTT